>NC_080719.1:8367500-8667500 GCF_019097595.1 Hemibagrus wyckioides
TCATCTGAAGTGCCGGAAATTTTTAGCTTTTATAGAACAGCTTTTGACCAATCCGAATGGAGACATCAAACAGAACTGTGCTGTAGTTATAGTTGTATATGTATAGATTGTGTAAGTTTTTCGCCTTAATACCGAAAGCATTCTTATTTATCACAATAATCGTGTGAATTCATTGGAAAAGTGATTTTTTAAATCGGATTTTGTTTGATTTTTTTTTTAAATTTAAAATAAAACCTTTTTTTTCACATTACTGCATATAGTCAAAATGACTTTATAGCATATAGTCAAAATAAATAAAATACATTTTCACATTAACTGAGGACATTTTAAAACGCTATCATTTTAAACAGAAAATATTAACATTTTATTCTATATAATACAATTAATATATACCAAATAGCATATGTTGAGATAATAAGTCTTATATAAGTTGTTGAAACTTGAATATTATCTAGGTGCACCGTGATTGGTCAGCCATTTAAAAGATATCTTTCAATGTTAGCATACTTTATCTCAATATCACAGTTTCAGTCGACTCTTGATCACTCTAATGTTCGCCACCCAGTTATTGTTGTTAGAGAATAAAGCCGTGTAACCTTCTGTAGCTACTATTCTTTTATTCTTCTAGTTTGGTCATAAAAACACAAATGAGGCTTATTAACTCCTGCATACGGCAACCATTTATGAACTGCGTCAACACTGAGATCATAAAAGCAAAAAACACCCTCCTCCTGGCTGGATGCTGATGGAGAGAATGTAGTAAAGCCACTATTAGATCATCTCTGACTCGGCAATGGCAGGAAGAGTCTGAAAGGCTTTCTATGATTAACCGAAGCACGGTAATTATTTCTTCCCAAACCCAAAGGAATCATTAAAAGTAGCATGTGTAACTCCATCCTGCCCGAGCCAAAAGGAAATGGGGCGTGCTCCTGGATCCAAGGATATATATTTACAACAGAGTGTAACTAAGCAACCGGTGATGTCATTGAGATAACCAGGAAAAGCAAAGACGACACTGTCTTCAACCCTTTTCCTGACCAATTATTTTTGTTCTTCGCTGTCAAAGCAAAAGCACACGTTTACGCCCATAAGGGTTATTGTTGTTACCTCTGTGGAATTACATAATACAACTGACCTAGCTGGCCTGGTTGTTTTCAGAAAGGTCTTTGTTCCTCATATGAGTGGCACGGCTGGGGACGTTTTTAATTTCATCAATCACTCCCTTAAAAGAAAAACAGAATAATATTTTTCCTCTCTGTCTCACTCCCAGGAATCTAAAAATGGGCCTTGGTCCTGAGCACTACCATATTTATTTAGTAATCTTTGTAACTCCTGCTCAATTTCTATGCTATATGACTGAGCGCTTGTCCATGCCAAATTGTGCCTTTACAGAGCTAACCGTCTCCCTGGACGATCAGGTGGACTCGCAAACAGAGACGTGTCTCCGAGGTGTAAACCCAGTATCTATGGTGAGTACCAGTTTTCCTCCTAGCAGGAAGTCTCCTCTTAAATCCAGGATGTGTTAGTCACAAAAGATTTGGGCGTGTGAGTGGATTATGCATGGATTACCATCTTTTCCAGTTCTCCCATGAAAGATTGATCAGAACGAATACTTGCACTTAATATGGAAACCCTGGCACTGGTCTCTTCTAAGAAAGAATGCATTTTTGGGAAGCTGCTCACTGAAGTATTTTCCCACAGTTTTTCTTTAATCTTCTTCCATCTGCATTTAAGCAGGATTTCTTTTCACTGAAGAGAAGGAGAGCACACAAATGGTCCAACAGGTGGTCCTATATGTATTATTTATATAATTGCTCGTACAGTGACCAACTGGTGGCAGCATTTGCCCTTGTAAAAGTCTCTGACACCGAGCCACCAGCATTATCTCGGTGATGCAGCGTCTTGCTTGGCTCCCTCTAGTGCCACTCTTTATATAACTGACACCAGATGTGATTTCTGCACTTTCATTGTCGTCTTCATGCTCCATAAAGATATGAAGATGCTTGAACTGCACTCTAAACAAACAGACAAACCAACACAATAAACCCGGGTCTAGCCTCGCAGCCGTTTTGTCTACAATGAGACACTGAATGTTTTTTTTGTCCAGACATTAGCAGACGTATACACAATACAATCTGGTCATGTGCTCTCAGCCAGGACGCTTAATAAAAAATCTGCTTTGCTCGCCACTCCTCTCCATGGCGACGTTTCCCAGTTCTGGGTTGTTTACCTAATGTGCTCCTGAGCGCTTCACAAGTGTGCATGAGACCGGGCCAGAGCTACCGAGCAAAGCAGCTTCTGTTGTCTGTGCCTAGTCAAAGCAAAGCTAGCTGGCTTCGAGCTAGCATGTGAAGTTAAGGAGCAATGTGGAAGTGTTTACTTTTAGGAGAGGTCAAACTGGTGGGGGTGGGTGAGAAGACAGATAACAGGAAACCATGTGGCAATGTGTATGTGTGTGTGTGAGAGAGAGAGAGTGTGTTGTTTCTGTGCTCCATGTGCATGTGTGTAATAAAGGATTAGGAGGAGAACACTGAAGCAGTGTACTCCATCAGTGTCTGTCAGAATGCCAGCGCTCATAAGGGTTTTTTTGTTTAACAGCTTTTGAGGTTTTTATTATGTGGAAAGAAGCAGTAAAACTTCAGTAAACCTAAAGGAGAGGAAGGTTAATTAGCTTTGCTATAAAAGTGCGAACCAAACCACCGACGGTCGGCTAGAAATCGCCCATCATCTAGTCTACATTGTACATGCAAGAATCAAAATGCAACTAGATTCCTGACTATTTTCCATATACGTGGGCTTATTATTATTAGTCATCAGTATTCAGACCTCAGATGTAACTAAAGGCTATTGTGAAGTTGTGTAGGTTAGGCACACGGGGTAAAATCAGGGGTGTGTCTCAGTTATGTGAGATTTTGACCTTTGACCTATATTGTTTTATCAATTTTCTTTATCGAATTTAAAGCATGGTGGAAAACAAGGCACTAAATCCTGTGCACACAATGAAATCCTGCTGAACACTGAAGCTGTTGTTAAAATAAACTTCATTTGCACTGAATCACATGATTTAAAACTAGGACTAGACTCCTGATGGATGTTTATTTCGCCGCTTCTTCTCAATTATGTAGCATCATATTAGTCGCCTACATCTGACAGCAAAAGAGCTCATCTCCTTCTACGGTCCTTATTTTCTATCTCTGATTTTTTCCCTAAGTGCTTGTGTTTTAAAGGCAGTGGTTTAGAGATTATGGTAAAACTCCTGGTCTTGGATGTTTCTACACAGGCAAACTTAGACGCATGAGCTACGCACATGAGATTTGAAATGGCGCAGCCAGAAAATCAACTGAATCACATGCGCATCCTGACTCTGTATGTGTGTAACTTTGTGTAAATACTGATACCAATTTTGGATGGAAGTTGCCAAAACACTGAATATGCATAATGCTAAACAAGCTCTTTTAACCTTAGGTAAAACATTTTTCTGCCTGAACAAGAGCCCAGCCTTCAATTTGATCCCCCCCCTTAGGGTGGATTCAGTGCTTTCTTGCATGGGATTGTCAATGTAATGTATTGACCTCAGGGCCAGCTGTCTTTTCACGCCGTTCCAAGTTTGTGCTGAAGTTTGTATTAAATTGCGTGCAGATTTATCCTGCCAAGCTGAAACTGCGATTCTTGCTTATCTCATCTTCAAGGATTATAAGCAGATGGGGAAAATCAGCACAAAGTGTTGCCTTGTATTTAAGCAACCCCTGGGCTGTCTTATCTGCTTTTAGCTTTCTAAGGGCATGTATTGTTGCGTGTATATACACAGCACGCTGACCAGTGAAGACATCAGTGCCATAGGATGTCCATTTAAATCCTGAGGTCATGCAGACCTGTTATCAATCAGCAACACTGCACAGACTTCCCTGCAACTCAGGAACTGAGCTCATAGGTGTGATTCAAAGAGAGGGGGGGGCAGTGAATATGGGCATATAGAGGGTGGAAAAGGGTGTGTATGGGTGGGTACATACAGAAGGAGAGGACATGCAACTGTGTGTGTGTGAGAGAGAGAGAGGGAGCGAGAGACAGAGAATGAGAGAGAGAGGGGGAGCAGAGGGCTGAACGAAGTTGAGCGAGTGAAAGGGGCTGGCTCTTCACACAGATGTGAAAGATTAGGACTCTCTCATTTTTCCAAAAGCTCCAGCAGCAGAGACGTTGCTCGTAAGGGCCTCATGTTGGAAATAAACCCCATTTTGTGGATCAACTTTTCCTTACTTTTTTGGGGGAAATGTACGAGAGACACAAGCGGAGGTACAGTTTGTGTGCCAAAAGAGGACGAGCTGTGGATGTGGTTTTAATTAAGGTAAGAGTATGATTATGGTTCATGATTTCTGTTTGGTCAGTGTAGCAACTTTTTGTTGTTTGGTTCGCACAAAAAAACGATATCGTTGTCAGTGTGTCGTTTGCGTCCGATAAAGTGGAGGTTTTAACATAAGTTTGATTGAAGAGTATCCAGCAGAATCATATGTCATACTGTCTGATGTTGTGTGTGTGTGTGTGTGAGTGTGTGTGTGTGTGAGTGTGAGTAGGTGCACAGTGTTTGTGTAATAAGGATGAATCAAGCCTGGGAACCCACTTCTGTCCAACATGAGAAGGCCGTGTTGCAGATATGATGCATCATTTGTCATTTTTTACCAATTCCCATGAACTGCTACATGAGTCAGTAGCATGTTCTTATATCATGAAGCTTGAAAGGAAAATTACAGGTGTTGTGTAGTGTTCTTGCTTTTCTTATGCACATTAGCTGATAGTGTTAAGAACCCTTTTGTAAATCACATCATAAAATTACAGGCTGTTCGCTTGGTTAGATCATTGTGCTTTCCCGTGCAGATGCCTGTGATTGAACAGAGAAGGCTATAATGAACCGGTCAGTCAGCAGACATTCCTCAGTTTGGTTTTGAAAACCCGCACCACTTAATGACTCCTTAAGGCAAGATATATTTTTCACTTTGGCTGTGCTGCAGCCTTGCTGATGGTTTGAGCACAGAACTGTGGCAGTAATCTCTGTGTGTGTGTGAGTATGAGGAGACTGTACGGGCAAAAGGGGCGAGGGGAATTTGGTGGCAGTCTGGAAGCCAGTGTCTCGATCTTAACGGTTTCCTTTGGCCCGCGGCCTGGAGAGACTGATGGAAACGGGGCACTCAGCCAAGTGACTTCATACCACTGTACTTCAGCTGAAATCTCTACGCTTTAGACACCGCTGCAGATTTAAGACCGAGCTTGGGAACATTTCGAGAATGCTTCTCTAAAAACGTAGCAACAGTGTGGTTACTGGAAGTGTTACTAGAAACAAAACTGACACCCTCATTTTTTTTTTTTTTTTGCTCCCAGGCTTTTGAATAAGGCATGCATCAAGACCGAGTCCTAGGACCGTTTATTTTTATACCATGTGTGTTTTTATTGGGTGCATTTCTGAGTGTTTGGCTTCCGACCAGGCCTGCTAGTGCGGCCCTGCAAACTCCTCTCCGCAGCGCTACAGATCCGTAATGAGAACAGAAGTCGTGCCAGATTCTGGTGAGAGACCTCAGGCCATATCTGGCAACATGCTGGGTAACAGAAGCATGTACTGTGTGTTTGGTTGAAGGGTCTGTAACTGAACATACAGCAGATCTGAAAGAGTTTAAGCGAAATAACAGATCAAGCAAAAGCTTCTGGTATAGATGGAATATCTATAACTGTCACATCAGTGTGCAGGTAAGACGATATTGAGTTGCTGAGCTAGTTTTACAGCCTTCAGAGGGATGCATCGATGTGTTTATGAAAGTAATACGTTTTAGATTATATTTTAGATTATATATTTTCCCTTTGTAGGAAAATAATCAACTCTGGGGTGGAATGATGTGTCCCAGTGCAAATAGTTTACTCTTACCACATCGTCCTCATTTTAACCCACACTACTTAAATTTGCCAACATTTTAAAAAAAATTTATTAATAAATGACTTGCTTTTATAGTTACCATTAATATATTACCATCTGTGAAAGGTCATCACTCACATTATAGCAGTTATAAACAATTTCCTTTTCTTTTTTTCCCTCTATCTTGAAGTTAATAAAGCAAAAAAAAAAAAAAAAACCTGGGAAATCTTCTGTCCTGAAGACTTTCCCATAACAGACAACTTCCTGTCTGTTCACACTGGAGAATAAAATCATTAATGAATAAATAAATTAAAAATATCTCCTGTCAGAAAATGATTAATGGTTAATTAATGAGTATTAATGGTTATCCCTTTTTCTTTATTAAATAACACAATTTTATTTTATTACTTGATAGACTTAGATTGGTGATTTGTTCAACATACAAGCCCCTGTGAAGGAGTTGTACTATAGAAGCAATAATATAGACCAGCATTTTTAAAATTAGAGCTGGACCGACTGTCAGAGCTGCCCATCATTACCTTCTGACCAATCAGATTTGTGAATTAAGCAGCGCCAAAAATATACAAAATATTATTGGCCATATAATCAACTAACAATATAATACTGAAGTATAATAATATTATTATTATCATCAAAATTCTGTCATTATGCAATATTCTGTAAAATTGTAGACATTGTGATACGTTTGTACAAAATGTTTTATATACATAAATTATTACTAATTGACTGGAGAAAGCTAAACTGATGTTAAACGTTTTACTGAATCTTTTGAAAGAAAAATGCAGTCTTATAAGTAAATATATTTATCCACGTATCGTGATACATCGTCGTGTGCCGCAGAATAGCCTTCGAGAATCCTGACATCTTGGTTTGCGTCCTAATTTTTAGCACTACCTCTGTATTTCAGCAATTCATTCAGGAGGAGAGTTTTTGGCAGCATGAGACAGCGTCTGCTCCATTTGGAAGTTAGCACAGATGTTGTGTAAGGCCATGATCCTCAAAGTCAGGTCCAGGGACATCCAGGAGTCTGTGATGCTATTAATCTGTGCCGTGGTCTAGTATTTTAACCTGTGAAAAGGATCTCTGAGTATAAAACTTTCCCTGGTTTAAGGTTTGAATTGTAAGGAAGTAAGGAAGAGTAGATGTGATGAGAACTGATGAGAACATATGACAATACTGTCATAATGAAGGATGCATAGTATGTGAGTACATGAGTACGAGTATACATATATTTTTGCTCATATCGATTCGAGTAACAAGATGTCACATAACACTTTATTCAGCTCTCTTTAGGTTTTAGTATATTTCTAAACATGTGTGTGTTCATGCGCTTATACTGCTAGTTGATTTTAAAGAAGTGTTTTTAACCCTAACCCTAGCTACAATACATTTTGCTTTACTCCAGGAAATCACTTCTGTACAGCTATGTGTAAAGTACATTTTATTTTCATTGCTTCAGAATCCCCCTGGCTTTTAATGTCACCGATAGTGACTTATCATCAAGAACATCATATCGGGGAAGCGTTATTATTTTCCCTCACCTAGCATTGGCCGTGGAAAGTTGTCCCTCCTAGCCAGTTTGCTGTGTTGTGTTATTAGCAGTGAAATTGTACTGGAGGTGTTTTAGTGGGTTACATGTCTGGAATGAAGATTCCTTGTCTTGCTTTGCTTTGATTTCCATCATTAATAATATTCGAAATCCTTATATTCTGAACGTTAGGAAATTTTATATCGGATTATCGCGTGTCTATTGTATGGTACTTCTACCATGTCACCACTTCAGCTTTATTTTTAGTTAAACATGCATGCACTACTAAGTGTAATCATTTTATCACTTATGCGCCTGTATTTGGGTTTTCCCCTGCGCTCTGTGTGAGATATTAGTAGTACACACTGGTGGGAACTGCTGAGAGCAGGCTTCTGTGTGTGTGTGTGTGTGTGTATATATTTTTGTATATGTGTGTGTGTTCCAGGGCTATCTACCCTCTCCGGAGGCACTTCCCGAGGCCTGTGTGTGGGACAACAGAGGGCTGTGTTCTCTCTCTTGCCTGCCTTCTCAAAGACACACACAGCAGCTACTGAGTAGCACAGTGGGAAAGGTCCCATCAATGGAGCGTTGTGTATTGTACATAGCTTTAAAACAGCGCGGGGATGCTGTGCTTTATTTTTGTTTTAAGCTTTAATGCCGTAAACCTAATTAGCTATCAAACAAAATGGGAAAATTGTACCCAGCCTCAAACCTCACATCCATCAGAGCGCATCAGAAGATATGTAATCATGGTTGAGCTTGCTTTTATTTCTTTATTTGGATCCGTCTCTCTCTCTCTCTCTCTCTCTCTCTCTCGCTCTCTCTCTCTCTGTCTCTCTCTCTGTCTTTCTCCTACCACCCCCTAATACACAAACACACACGGTTGCTCTTTTCCATTTTTCTGCTGCATTCACTCTCTCATGGCTGCTCTTTGTTGTTCTTCAACCCATCCTTGCTCTCGAAAAACCTGTTATCAACCCTTTAACAAAAACGCTGTTTGCTTTTAACAAAGCAGCAGAGCTATGGCGGTCTGTTCTGCGTCCAGGTGAACACGCACTTTTGCCTTTATTCTCACTTTCTGTTTTGGGAAGCTTTGTTCCCGTGGCTATTAGTAGCGTGTGTAATATGAGAGCTGTGTAAACATTACTAATGGAGTACACGTATTCAGCTTTTTCACGTTATAGGATCAAAAGCTGACGTTATTAGTGCTATTAAACCTGGTTTATTATGAGCGACTGGCTGAATTGCTGGTCAGTATGTGAGGTAAATTTCCAGCTGCTCTATGATGCTAATAGTTAATAACAACACTGAAGATTGTGTGCTTTCAGTTAGTGTTACCTTCACTATTTGCCTTAATACGCACAACACATAACTGCAAATAGCTTCAAAGCATGGACTTTCTGATTGCTTTTAGGAGGATTTTCCTCCATTTTCTCTCAAATTTGATCACTTGCCAATTCCCACTCACCTTCCAGTCTGCTCTTAACTACAGTCTGTGGCCTAGTACATGCTTCTTTGAGATAGCGGCCACATCTTTTCAAACCTCTGCTCATGCCACAACACAGGACAGTGTAACAGTCTACCTTCTTCCACATACACGAGCTCACATATGCCCAAGATTGACCAGTGTTGCTGTGATTGACACAGGAGACGAAATCTCCTCGAAATCTCTTCATGACAGAGTGACCGCTTTTCTGTCGTACACTGAGTGTGTCTAAACAGCATGCTGTTGGACAAAATAATCAAAATGACCTAACAGGACCGTCTAAGACTTCTAGTATATTAAGATTTGCAGGCAGTTAATAGAGTAATAATTGTTTCATTAAATATTCATACAATTAACTTCATTTAAATGAATGCTAGTTAAGAAACCGTTTTTATTGGTTTGGTCCTCAGATGCTTCACCCACAGCACACTGAAAGGCATCACGTCTTTGAAAGTTATTGTTCGAAACACATGATCAGTTTGCAGCATCAAGTAGGAAGTAGTTAGTACCAAATGTTGGTAAATATTGTGAATTCTGCTTTTATTGAACACCCTCAAGCCTTTTGTGTTTTTAGATCTGTTTCTGCAATCCTGAATTTTTTTGATTAATTGAAATCAAGGCATATCTTTGGCTTGGTGCTCATCCTTAGTGCAATAGTTTTGCTTCTGATTTGTGAAAAATTGGTGTGAGGTGATGTGGTTTGTGTGTAAGATATGCTTTGGTGTTAGTTAGTTTCACCAAACCACAAACTCTCTCCAGCAGAGTTACAAATTAACCGTTGCTCAGGGCAACAATGCCACTGAAAATAACCAAAATGCCCCAGATATTTTAATGTAAGGGGCAAAAAAAACCCATCATGCTTACTTTTTATTTATTTTTAATAGGACCATTGGGTATACTATATGTACGAAATATACGAGCAGTCTATGTTAATTTACACAGTATTTCTGAAAGCAGCTCATGATATATAGTCATTGTAAGTGTGTGTGTGTGTGTGTGATTTGATGACCGTAAAAAACATGCAAATAAATGTTATGGAAGACGTTTCTTTAGCGAATAGAGTTCTAATGAAAATGAATACAAATAAAAAATACTGTGACACTTCAGAGGGCAAATATATTTCCTTTAACAAGAGTTTATTTCTGACCCTGTGTGAATGATGCTGTCAGATTCTGTGTGTGTGTGTGTGATGAGCTGGAGTATTCTGTGTGATGGTGACGGCTTGTTAAATGACACGCTTCTATAACTTGATAACATCAAACCGTGTCTATAATAACCGTCTCTACTTCCCTGTGCTTTCACTGTTCTTTCACTCTGATGATTTTTGAGATTCAAACCTGTTGAACCAGGGCCAGAAATACAGAAATACAGAAATCCAGGCTTTAGAGATGCATATTTCTGTACTGTGTACTGTTCTGTGTAAGATGACATTATGGTATGCCATTAGTGTCTTTTTGTGTGCGTGTGTGTGTGTGTGTGTCTGTGTGGGCTGTGTGTCAGCCCTCTCGTTCCAGTTACACACAGTCACATGCTTAATATTTCTTCCTGTTTCTACTTCCAGATTCACAGAGAGGGGCACTCGTTGTGCCTCGACAACTCCACACACAGCAGGCCTCTAGAGAAGAGACACAGCTCTGCGTCCACGGGTAAGACGAATGCTTTTCCCATTGGACATTCAGTTCTTTAACCTTAAGGGAGTTGTTTATAAGATATATAACATATATATTATATATATATATATATATATATATATATATATATATAAAAAACCAGGCCATTTATCTCTACAGTGCTCTGAATCATATGGACACTCATGCATTCATACAGATTTTCGAGATCAACGATGTATATAGATTCATTTGTACTAGCGATGTAAACAAATAGCTGGCACTTCTACCTATGGCTGTAGGGTGATTTCTATAAAGAAAGACTTTTAGGCCACTCCTTCTTCAGGGTTAAATCTGAATACAGATACAGATAGTGGCAATATTCATTAATTAACATGGACCTGACAGATTTTAAATCTCTAAACTCTTCTATCCTTTATGTTACTCCCCATTTTTTAACAACACCATTTTGTTATCAAATAAGTACATCTTCATAACATTTTTATATCAGGTGTCATTTAAGGTAAAGGAAAGACTATTCTCTAAACTTTTTGAGCATTTGAATGTTCTTCTATCGCTTATGTTAATCTTCCTTTTTAACGTACGTTTCTTTGTCGTTTAACGTAATGACTTGAATTAGCACCAGTGACAGTAAATTAATTCCAAGTTTAAGGAAATAGAACACAAATGTTTATTTATTTATTTATTTTTTTTTATAGATATCTCATCTTTAGATTGGAAAAAGAAGGAACTAAAAATAATGTTTGTTATTATAAGAGTTCTGTAATTCAAGCCTCAGCTATGCCTTGAATTCGTCATTCAGGAGTGGCTGAATAAAAAAATAAATAAAAAGAGCCGCTTTTAAACAAAACACATCATCACAGCAAATATGCAAGTAGGTCTGACATCACTGACATGTCCCGCCTATGACAGAATCCATGGAGTTGCTAAGTAGACACAAATGAGTCAGCTGTGGCGTGTGAATGGCGAGGCTGTACACGCTGAGCCCGGGTCTGAGACGCTTCGGCAGAATGCGCTCATTGTTCACGACAGCTCTTCATCTGCGCCAGCTGTGTATAGGTCTTGTTTCTTGCTTTTGAAGTTTAAGCGTGGCATGACAGGATGCGTGGCAGGATGTGCTATAGATAACGTACGTTTCTGCTGAGGGGAGATATTCCAGTAGAAGCGTACCTTATTAAAGGTCATAATACGCTGATTCTGTACAACGATGGATCTATACGATTACATTACAAGTAGTTTTTGTTCCACTTTTTGTTCCAAACGTTTTGTAAACGTTTTTTAATGCAGCAACAACAGGATGTCTGCCTGTAACGCTCTGTGTCAGAGAGCTGGTCCATAGAGCTAACACGACGTTTTACTGAATCAGTGCTCCTCATTAGAGGGATGTGTGGACAAAATGGACCCAGCTTGACCACTCCTCCTGTTCACACAGCACCTGAGGTGTGTGTGTGTGTGTGTGTGACAGAGTGACAGCTGATGCTATACACTTTAGTGTGCTCTTTTCAACCAACACTAGTAATGAAATAGAAATGAGAAACGAATGTGAATCATGGAACTGTGCTTGATTGTGTGATCAAATGATACAGCTATAGTGAAGATATTAGCATTGAGGATTCATATGTGGAGATTTTGGGACTTTGGTCAACAAATTCCTTTAGATGAAGCGATTTGGATTTTTTGCTATATCTTCTGATCAGTTGTGAATGTACAAACCTAGTTTCAGTGTTGCTCTGCAGGGTATTTATATCGGACTACGAGATAAATCTGAGAATTGAGAAGTGAAAATAGCAAAAATACACATTTGTGTGTGTGTGTGTGTGTGTGTGTTGCAGAGAGTCCTCGTTCTCCAGCTCGACACAGTACAGGCAGCACAACCCTCCGAGATTCAGGCAGTGACACGGATGGCTTCATCAGCACTGACACGGGAGAAGACAGTGTCTTTAGAAAGGTGAGAGAGAAACCGAGACAGAAATGGAGATCTGTGCAGGAAAGTAGACAGACAGCATGTTCACAGCTCACGCTGTTTCGTACTGTTTAACCGATTAAAGAATTTGGTTTCAGCTGCTCAACATTTAGTACGTACCCTGATCCGCCATAACATTATGACCACCTGATATTGTGTTGGTCCCCCTTTTGCTGCCAAACCAGCCCTGACCCATCAAGGCATGGACTCCAGTAGATCCCTGAAGGTGTGCTGTGGTATCTGACACCAAGATGTTAGCAGCAGATCCTTTGCGTTGCGAGGTGGATCGGACTTGTTTGTCCAGCACACCCCACACACGCTCGATTGGATTGAGATTCTGGGGAATTTGGAGACCAAGTCAACACCTCAAACTCGTTTTTGTGCTCATCAAACCATTCCTGACCCATTTTTGCTTTGTGGCACGGTGTATTAACCTGCTGAAAGAGGCCACAGCCATCAGGGTTTCTACAGTTTCTATAAAAAGGTGTACATGCTCTGCATCAATGCTTAGGTAGGTGGTACGTGTCAAAGTATGATCCACATGGATGGCAGGACCCAATGTTCCTCAGCAGAACATTGCCCAAAGCATGACGCTGTCTCCGCCGGCTTGCCTTCTTCCCATAGTGCATCCTGGTGCCATGTGTTCCCTAGGTATGTGACGCACACGCACCCAGTGTGTAAAAGAAAACGTGATTCATCAGACCAGACCACCTTCTTCCATTGCTCCACGGTCCAGTTCTTATGCTCATGCGCCCATTGTTGCGGTGCACAGGGGTCAGCATGGACACCCTGACTGGTCTGCGGCTATGCAGCCCCATATGCAACAAACTGTGATGCACTGTGTATTTTGACACCTTTCTATCAGAACTAGCATTAACTTTAACAATTTCAGCAACAGTAGCTCTGTTGGATTGGATCACACGGGCCGGTCGTCACCCCCCACGTGCATCAGTGAGCCTTGGCCGTCCATGACCCTGTCACCGGTTCACCACCGTTCCTTTTTTGGACCACTTTTGATAGATACTGACCACTGCAGACTGGGAACACTCCACAAGAGCTGCAGTTTCATTTCACCTGTCAGTGCTCATAATGTTATAGCTGATCAGTTAAAGTACCAGTCAAAACTAATTGGATGAAATAAGTCTAAAGCAACAGTCACATTGGACTTTTATCACTATTGTATTACCTCTCCAAGAATGATGGGATTTTCTAGGAAGTGTAATATTTTAATGAACATTTAATGGTGAAGACAGTGACACTTACTGGTAGGCCACAATGTCAATAAAATACACAGCTTCTTCTACAGAAATAGATATCACATTTTGCCCTCTGGGTTTGTACAGGGTTAAAGAAGGGAAAGTTGCACTGAAAGCATTACCAATTACTGTATGCCTTATAAGTATGCTTCAAAAATAGAAACAGGAACCCAGTTATGGGAAAGTAGCAAAACCTTGTAATGGTGCATAGATATAAAAACTATTTGCAACATTAAGGCTGCATCTTATGTTCAAGAAAAGACAAACTGAATCCTAGTAATCATTCTCTCTTCCTTAACCATGGAAGGTCAGTCACTGTTCATGATAAATATAACTAGTGCAGAAATGAATGCATATGTATTAATTTATTAACAATTTCATTTGCATATTGCATAATTCCATGGCAATTCACAAAATCGGTTTTGTCACTGGGCATTATTATGGAAATAAAGTGTCGAGCGGTACATCTTTGTAAATCCTGCGAGCTAGACGTCTGAAATTCACTAGAGAGTCTGGCAGATTTCATCACTAAACAGGCAATTAAGCTGCCGTGACAGATGACTGACTTGTTTAATCAAAAAGCTTCAAACAAAACACTTTAATAAACTTTCCATAAACGCATACATGCATGGGATTATGGAGAGCCAATCGGATTTAAGATTTAAGATTCTGAAGCCGTTGGCCAGATAGTTGCACGAAACATATCAGACAGTCCGATGCAGGACGTTAGCCAAGATCTGTGCTAAGTCATTTATTTTTTTTTAATTCTACATGACATTTGTATTTCCTTTAGCATTACCTGCAGTGGCAAAAAATATGCAGGTCATGTGACCAGAGTGGTTATATGTTTCCGTCTGCTCTGTTTCTCACCCACACGCGAGCCCTCTCATCACACACACACACACACACACACACGCCCACACATGCGTTGGAAGTCATTTCTGGGACACATGAATAGAAAGCTTTCATCCCCCTGATTCCCCAACAAAACCCCCAGTGTGTATGTGTGTGTGTGTGTGTGTGTGATGTAGGCCCTTCACCACCTTCACACTCTCTCTCACGCTACTTCTGCACAGTACAAGGGACTGGCCAAAGCCTCACATCCAGCACCATGGGATTGGTTCAGGCTTAAAGGTCTTTGTAAAGTTTGGAGTACAGTTTTTCTGTTTTTGTGTGTGTGTGTGTGTGATTGTCGACTTTGCACTGCAGTGACCATCGAAAACTTTTCCCCTATGTGTCTCATTTCACAGGTTGAATTACTGTTTTCTTGGTTCCTGTTCCGTCATTTACACTGTACTGATCCCAAACCAGTAAAACTGTGGTTTGTTAAAGGAAAGGATTTACCAAATTATCTGTGTTCCAGTGCTCTCTATCTTTATAAGCTGCACTGGCATTTTGTCTGAACTCTATCATTAAATATACAATATACTGGGCTATTTTAAGGGAACCTGGTCAAATCAAATTGCATCATCGAATTGCTGACTGATGATCATGTGTAATTCTTTTTTTATTTTGCTTCATAATGAATAGAACAATATTTTTCCAGTCTTGCTTAAGCATTCCTGCTTCAGTGCTCCACATTTCCCCATATGTTCTGTACATGTGATAAGCTTAATCCAAACTTTCTATTTGGATTTTCCTGACAGTGCCCCATCTTTCATATCACATGTGAAGTGATGACTTCTGAACAGGAATTTAGGTGTATTTGGAAAATGTATTTGTTCAGGCTAACTTTCTTGACACAGGAATGGAAAAATAATATTATTAGCCATTACAGTGTTTTCATTCCCCTTGTAGCTACACATTGACATCTAAGACATGAAAACTCTTGGTAGACCCGAATCTGTCTCACTCACTCTGTCTCGGTCTAATTCAGGGCCAGGAGGTTCTAGGCGTGAGCGACAGTGCCAGCGAGGTTTCCGTCTCTTGCTCGTCCACAGACGACACGACCAGCCTGTGCCAGCCGAGTTCCTCCGCCGAGAGCTCAGAGGAAGTGCGGCGCCGAGGAGCAGGCGCAGGAGGAGGAGACGCCGAGGAGGAAGCCAAAGATCGCGTGACCGAAGTGCCACTGCATTCAGCTCTGCTCCGCTCTTCTGTCCGGTCGCAGTCTCCATTCCGTCGTCATAGCTGGGGGCCGGGCAAAAACCAGGCTGGAGCAGGAGACATGAATCAGCGCAGGTATGTTGGAGGATCGAACTTACATTTACATTCAATTCTGTGTCCTTAACTCCAGCAAATGTGTCTCAAAGTAGACAGAATACAAAACACAGAAAATACATACAGCCATTCTAGCCATACAAGTGCTTTTCATAGGTAACAAAAACAGTTGCTATGGTAAAGCATCGCCACGAGAAAGTAACCCCAACTGGGTGGTGGACCATTCAAAACTCCAGAGTGACACTGACATGTGTGTGTTGCTGCCATGACACAGCAGTGTTGTTAGTGTGCACTGACTGACCACTTTAGTTGATCCAGCATACACAGATCAGGCATAACATTATGACCAATATTGTGTTGGTCCCCCTTTTGCTGCCAAAACAGCCCTGACCCATCATGCACTGTGTATCCTGATACCTTTCTATCAGAACCAGTATTAACTTCTTCAGCAATTTGAGCAACAGTAGCTCGTCTGTTGGATCGGATCACACGGGCCAGCCTTCACTGCCCACGTGCATCAATGAGCCTTGGCCGCCCATGATCCTGTCGACTGTTCATCACTGTCAAACTCGCTCAAATCCTTATACTTGTCCATTTTTCCTGCTTCTAACACATCGACTTTGAGGACAAAATGTTCACTTGCTGCCTAATATATCCCACCAACTAACAGTTGCCATCATGAGGAGATAATAAGTGACATTCACTTCACCTCTCAGTGGTCATAATGTTATGCCTGATTGGCGTATTTTGGTGTGGGAATAATAGGGGGAGATACGGTGTGGAAATGGAAAGACATTCACAGACAATGTAGTGATGCCAGTCAGTATACTACGCATATCTATGGACTGCAGAAGGAAACTGGATTATCGGGAGGAAACTTTGGAAAGTTGTGAGTTTAAATGCCAGATTCACAAAGCTGCCAGTGCTGGGCCCCTGAGCAAGGCCCTTAACCCTGAATTGCTTAGTTGGATAAAGTGAGATAAATTGTAAGTCAGTCTGGATAAGGGCAAATAAGGGAAATGGAAACTTAAAGGTGTTAATCAGTATGATTCCCAGTAACACAGTTACCTCTTCTACTACCATGCCAGTGTTGAGAACAGTCCACCAGTGAAAGAAGGACAGAGCGGCAGCTGACAAACTACATAGTAAAAGTTAGTAATTACTCAAGAATCGTCCACTGCTTGGCTGAATGGTTCCAGCTGCATCCCACTGTTTCATACAGTGCATAAAATTAACACCAATACAACGTCCCATGTTTAGAATAAATATGCAGCTGTTTTTAAAAGAAACGTGATAAAGTATGCCGGTGTATTGACCCAAAAAATTTGACCCTGTTATTGAGAACAACACTGCTGGGAATGGAAGTGTGCCGTATATTCAGCTATGCTACAGTATTATTAAAAGAAATGGCAATAAAAAAGGAAACGGTATTAAAGCCATCCTCCGCTCATTTGTTTTTTAGAAGCGCGCGACAAATAAATAATCTCCACATACGAGAAAACGAAATTTAGGGTTTCATAATAGGATTTATCTAACAGCTAGAAAACATTCGTCTCCATTTCAGATCATTATTCTTGAGGACGTATAGTAATATGAGTAGGGTTCTGTGTAGGATTAAGTAAAAAAAAAGATATTGGAGTCGGACACACTCATAGATCATGAGAGGAAATGAAAGCGTATACATTATCCATCTATGCAGAGGGACATTCAGTCAGAACTTATGAATCATCAGAGGACACCTTTCACGCTCCTGTCTTTTTCAGAACCTTTTCACTCTCCCTTCCTTTTGTCATCTGTAGATCAATGTTCCCTTAAACACTTTGACTGCATGCTCAGTAATTATTATGGATTGGTCTTCTGTCACCTGCACAGGCTGGTAGTTGTACTAAAAAAGCCAACCGACTCACTAGTTCAACTTTCTCTCATCTTTTTCTTCCCCTCATCTGTCCATTTCCAGTTCTTTACGAAGTACCGGGGACCAAAAGCCCATCTGTCATAGAAGAAGGTATCATCTCTTTCAAATGCTTTTTTTTTTTTTTCATTAATACTTCTGTAACTCATTTTCAATTTCTATGAGGGTCTGAAGATAATCTCCTTAGGCCTTGGCAATCCTTCCTGTCTTTCAAGACTTAATTCCATTAGTTCATTTTCATTCAGCATGCCTCAGATCATAAGCATTGAGAGCAAATTCATTTTTTTTTCTGCTTTCACTAAACCTCAAAGTGTCTTTGGTTTTGGTTCATCCACATCCCTTTCTCAGTCTTAGCTGGTGTCCCACTGAGATCCCCTTCAGTTCTGACCTGGATGAGATTAGCCAGCTTCTCAGGTACAGCCTGTGGTTTGTGTGTATGCGTGTGTATGTGTGTGTGTGTCTGTGTCTGTGTGAATGTGTGAATGTCTGTACATGCATTTGCTCAGGAAAAGAGCCATTCTCTTTGTGTTGTGCATGCAGCTTTTGCATTGAGATTTGCATCACCTTTTTTTTTTTTTTTTTTTTGCTGCGTGAGAAAGAGAGTTGGCGTTTCGATTGAACACATGAACACAGTTTAAATGCAACGTAAGCTTAAGCTTCAGAGAAGGAAATACTGCTGGAAATTTGCTTGCACAGGATTTTACACAGAATGACTAACATAGTTATTATTGTAACTTGTGCAGATGACAAGTAAGTACAACTCTCGAACAGAACTGCATCTTTACAGCATTGTCTGAGCCGATGCTGCATAATGAATATGTTCTGACTTCACGTCAACCCTTTCATGCACTGTGTACACACTTAAACTTAAGATGTAAATTAAGATGTAAATCAACTACAAATCACTTGGCTGTAATCCTCTTCTTGATTTCTGCTTCACTTGAGACTATTTGCCTTTTTCAGTGCAGCGTGTTTCTGGTATATATTTTTTTGCAAATTTAATCGCAAATTAACTTTAAAAAATAATTTGTGACCAGTGTAGGTCAACACTTTAGCATGTTAAAACCATTTCTAAAATATTATTATTATTATTATTATTATTATTATTATTATTATTATTATTGAAGATCGATTTTTTTTTTTACCATTGCATGCAACTTGTCAAGAATATAGCAATATTTTAATATTTTAATTTTAATACATACGTATTTTATTCTTGTAGTAATACTGGTTGATTTTCTTTTACATTAGACTTCCGTTAGGTATGTTTTATCTTTCATTACATTTTCAAGTGATGTTTAAAAAAACTGGAAATGTTTTAAACTAATTTCTGTATGAAAGGGTTCGTTTAGATTATATATATATATATATATATAATGTTATTCTAAAGATAGCACACTGAAGATATAATGCCAGTCTTTTACTTCCTGAAAGAAAAAAAACCCCAGCTATGCATAATAACTATACAAATTCTCTTTATTTTGAGCAGAGATAACTCAGTCCGTTGGTGCAATGTGTGTTTGTGTGTTTTGCAACCCTGTTCTGCCATGCCTTGCGCTTCCTCTTCAACTCTAAATACTAAACGTTAAACACTTACATTCCTCTGTGCATGCTAGCACTCTGGTGAACGTTCAGGAAGCGAGACTGTTGGATTTACACGCTTCTCTTGTACACCCACAGTTACAGCTTAGAGGGTTTGGCAGCAGAGAGGGATGATGGGAAACGATGGCAGGTGCAGGGAGCGTGCTCCTCTCAGGACCAGCAGAGCGAAGACACAGGCTCCCAGGTGTCTCTCACTGAGGAAGGGCAGGACTCAGACCTGGGAGACAGCAGCAGTCTGGACAGTCAGGTAGGTGATCATTGCGGTAATGGTTTGTTGACCACCGGCAGCAGTTGTGTCTTTTTCTACTCTGATAAACATGCTTTAACTTAATAAGGTGTGGATAATGAGCTGGTGAGATAATGCAGGTGTGCTTGGGCAAGGAAACATGTCCCTCTGTGATCACAAACACCTCCCTCTGCAATATAAGATGAAGTGAAAAGACAAGAGGACAAGAGTAGTGTCCAGGAAAACAAAACAAAATTTAATATATCACAGTGACACTCCCTCGTTCAGCGGGAAATGAGGAAACACGAGGCATGCTTGGGATTCAAATGTGCACTTTGTTTTGCTCACCTCGCTTTCTGAATCAAGGCTCTCATCAACATAAATACACAGAGTTCTCTGCAGCTCAATTTTTTTTTGTGTCACGAAATTATTGACCACTTGTTAGGAAAAATCACTCCAGCCTCATCCCTACCCCTTATTCTGCTCTCTATTCACAACTGTTCTAAATAAAGAATATACATATTAATACATCCTAATGTGTTTTGTTTTATTTGCTCTAATACACAAATCAGCCAATTAAGTAAGATGTTAAGGAAGGAATGAAACATTATAACTAAATAATTAGTGACCTGATACAAAATGGAAACTACTGTTACCTCCAAGGAGTTGATTATTTTCCAATAAGGTCATGTGCAGAAGTGTTTTACCTCTTGCATCTATTGACAATGAATTTGTATTCATGTATTCAGTTAATGAATGAGTTTTTATTTTATTTGTTTATGCATAATGTGGAATGTTGGTGAAACATCATTGACATTATAAGAGCTATAAGAAAAAGGCAATTTGCTTTTCTACAGAACAAAGCTACGCATGTGCTTTGACTGTAACCATGCAGCTAGCACTAATATCTGACCAATCAGAATCAAGAATTCAACAGTGACTTAATAAATGTTATATTAGGGGCAAGTCATGACAAGACAAACAGTCTGAAACGGTCACTGATCCACTTATATATATTTTTTTTTTTAGAAATCGAGAAGATATCGGCCTTTCAGACGCAGCTGTAAGTCTATGACTCTTCCCCTCCGTGAGAGTGTCTCCATGCTGTCCATCAGTCAGAGGGACATTGACGGTGAGTCATCTCTAGCTGTCTGTGTATCTGTTGGAGTGTAAAAAAACAAAATGTTGGAGAGCAGAGAGGTTATTCTGAAACATTTTTCTTCTAAATAAAATGGGAAGTTCAGCAGTGCTCATCAGGTATGCTCTAGACTAGTATTACCAAAAAGCGATTTTGGTGAAGTACCATATTTTCTTCCTCAATGTTCCACTTCTGTATCTTCAGAGAAATAACTGCTGTTAATAAACTGCTGTTGTGGTTTCTTTTATGCCCTCAATTGCCATCATTCAGCAAAAGCAAGGGTTCGGCAAAAGAGACGGATTTCTTTTACCTTGAACATCGCCCCACTACTTCAGAAATCGAAGCGTGATTTTTCAGTCAGCTCTTCATCCAGTGATGAGGAGGACTCTGTATGTAAGTTATAGCTATAGAGTGTCAAGAGTAGTAAAAAAAACTTTACAACCCCCAAATAGAAACTAGTAGAAGCATTGCAGTTAGCTATAGAACTGTAGAATTAGGTATAGCTAGATCAGGCCTTAAATATCAAGGAACGTAAATGTTAATTTTTATGCAAGAGCATAATCTATGTGGTCTTCTGCAAAATCCAGTGTGTTTAGAAAAACATTTCTGATTTTTTATTTTTTGTTTTAACATAAGAGGAGATTCACTAATCTATACGTTGACTGAAAGGATTCATATCATATAATTAGCTGTGGACTAATATGTCGACTTTATTTCAATTTGTGAAAGGGCTAGATGTTCAATTAGATATTCAAATAAGAGAGTCGTATAGAAGGAGCTTATGCTCCATTCAAATAAAGCTTAAAATTCATCATTTTTTGAAATGTTCTTTCAATTTGGAATTCCTACTCAAAACCTGAGGAAGGTTTCCTCAACCATGAGTTCGGAAAGTGATAGCAAAGCAACATGGCTACATAATCCCATCTACAGTAAACAAAGCACTTCTAAAGATGCTTTTTTTTTCTATTTGCCACTACTTTTGTTTATTGTTATTATTATTATTATTATTATTATTATTATTATTATTATTAATAACAACAACAACAACAACAACAACAATAATAATAATAATAATTATTATTATTATTATTATTATTATTATTAACAATAATTATAATATTGTGATTATTATTGTGATTATTATTATTATTATTATTATTATTATTATTGTCTATCAACATACATATACTGATGTTTTTCCCACTTGTATGGAGGTCAAAAATGACTTAATTTGGTGTTCTGAATTCCCACTTCCTCAATTCCTACATTACTGCATTACCACATTTCCTACATTAAGGTTTAGAACATGCAATGTGTAGGAGGCATTTTTTTTACCATTTAGCTACCATTTTGTCATTTTCAGCTCTGTGGTCTTTGACCTTTATGGTTTTTTATGGGTATCACTAAAAGCAAATTAGCTGTGCCATGAAAGTAAATGTGAATTTACGATGACTGAGGAATAAAATTTAACTAAATATATACATAAGCATAGAGAAAATTACCAGCAACTTCAATCAGGTTCGGGTTTGGCGCATGAAAACATTTACACACTGCTTTATTAGCATATTGATAATTGAAGCGCACCATTTGTTAGCACTAATCCAAAACCAGAAATACAATCAGAGCGATCAGTCACAACACTGCTGTGGATCCGAATACAGCTGCGAAATGACTGTTTTGGAGCCCAGCAGTTATTTTTTGCCCTCTTGAATCCTCATGCTTTTACTGTGGGTTAAAGATTAGCACGTACTGAAATGTTTACAATATTTTTCCATCTCCATGGCTGAGTTGCTAACAACACAACCTTGCCAACTTTCTCCACTTTGTCTTCTTTTGGAACCATTTCTCTCAAAGCCGCTGAATTACCATCTTTCAGCGTGACTGTAAAACTGAGACACTTCTTTTTTGCGGTTTTCATATTTGCAATAGACAAGTCCCTGCTTTCCCATGACTCTTTCCCAAAAGAATTTGAGAATTTTCTTTTTTAACAGTGCAATTATATAACCATGTGATATACTGAGTCGAATGGTTCGAATGAAGGAAATAAAATAAGATATATTATTCAGACATTTTATTTGATTAAATCCATCCTCAATAAGTGAAAATTACGATTTAACTGATTCGTTTTCTTGCTGTCTTTCCAGCTATGAGATCCTGTGGTAGCATTACAAACTCTCTGGCCTACAGGTAAGTCTATGGTAACTATGGTAAAAGTTCCAGTGTCCCCTGCACTGCATATCCCAGGAACTTTGCATAGTGATGACGACATTAATAATCAATAATAGAAGAACAGAGTATCCATATAGTCTATAGACTGAGTTAGCAGTTTAGTAGATATTACAATTTACATATATTACTGGACAATACAATTGTTAAAAATACGTACACATAACCAGTTATTTGCCAGTAATAGCTAGTAAAATATATATATACACTACCAGTCAAAAGTTTGGACACATCTTCTAATTCCATGGTCTTTCCTGATGTTTATTTCTTTCTACATTGTAAAACAATGCTGAAGGCGGCCGAAATACACAATAATGTCCTTTGAACAGTTGATATTGAGATATGTCTGCTACTGATGCTCTGTAAAGCCTTCATAACGGCTCTAATCTGAGGTGCTGTTAATTGGTGATTTCTGAGGCTGGTAACTCTAAATGAACTTCTCCTCTGCAGCAGAGGTAAGTTTTGGTCTTGCTTTACTGGGATGGTCTTCATGTGAGCCAGTTTCATCATGGTGCTTGATGGGTTTTGCAAATGCACTTGACAATACTGTTCTTGAAAGAACTATTCCAGAACACCTGACCTTCGTGTCTTAAAATAACAGCTGACTGTTTTTTGTTGTCATTACATATGGATTACTTAAGTCCATGTGTGTTATTTCATAGTTTTGAAATCTCCAGTATTGCTCTAGAATGTAGAAAATAAATCCCTAAACCAAAAACATTGAATTAGAAGATGTGTCCAAACTTTTGACTGGTAGTGTATATTATTGCATAGTTCATATACTAGTGCATATACAGTATGTACACTATATTTAAAAATATATACACCATATATATACACATCAACTCTTTACTTATCTTAAAGCATAATAACTGAAGAAAACAGAATAAAAAAAGCTTTATGAATATAGTAATCATTTTCTGCGTGTCTTTTACAGTATCACAGAAGAGGAGCCTGGCCCTTTAAGAGGGGACTTTGAAGGAAAAAGTGAGAACAAAGTGAGCCGGACGTTTAGTTACCTGAAGAGTAAAATGTACAAAAAATCTAGGGTAAGTTCTAACCCTCATCACTAAGACTAAGACGGGTTTATACTTATATCATGATTTTCAGTCTGATTTTGCTGTCACAGATAAAAGCCCCTGATGTCACAGATGTTAGTCCTGAGTTGAGACCAGTGCTCTTACAGTAGAACGCCGAAAGTGTCATGCTCACCAGTGGCAGATTTAGTAAAGAAAATTTTTTGTTATGTGAGATTCATGTGAGAGAATGATCCCAGCCTGCATTATTGGGCAGTCCGTTTCAAAGCAACCATACTGTACACTACATTATGAAGTATGAGCTTTCCATATTATCCTACTAATCTACTGAATATCATGTAATCTGACACAGAGGGGACATTTTATCACGCAGTCCGTTATACAGTGTGATAAGTACAGTAATAATCGTAAAACACTGCTGTATTCACACAGCGTAAACCAGGTATGAATAACATACTTTCTGTAATGCTAATGTGCTGTGCAGCGTAGGGCTTGTTTTCTCTCCTCAAACAGCACATCAGCTGCACAACTGTGTACTGCTGAAATTGGTATTACTTTGCACTTCTAAATAATGGCCGTGTGACTCAGCTGCCTGACGTCAGAGAGTTGAAGCTCTGGTTAAACACTTGTGAAAGCTTGAGAACTGTTAAAGTGTCTCACCCTTCTCTTCCGCATAGGACGTCAGGCAGGAAGATAAGGCACTGTGAAGAGAAGACCTGCTATTCTAACACTTGCTTACTTATGGTTACCATAAATATCTGAGGCATAGAAATCATATGCACTTTTTTGTTGAACTTGAAGCCCTTTACACAGAAACCCGATGATGTCATGATTGTTGCATTTTAGCATCTACTGATAGGTTTCACTTACACCACTGTGTTTTGATTATGAGCTAATTCAGCTGATCCGAAATCAGTCCTGAACAGAGGAAGAGCACCTCCTATGTTGAGCTCATCACTTCCTCTCTGCTGCGTGTCTCTTCTCTCAGTATGACTGAGCCTCTGAAGGCTCTATTCCTCTGACCATTATGTTAAGTTATAGAAAACTTTTTGAATATGGTCGCTACAGTAAGATACTTGGGTTTAAAGAAGAAGAGGTAGGTTGACCTTCAAGCATTCTGTTAGTTCATTAGAATAAGGAGAACTTGTGTTCATTGCCAGTGTAGATTGTAGATAGAAAATACCAGTGTAGGTATTTTCACGTCTTTAATGATGTTAATTGTCTTGACAGTGCTTAGACTCTGAGGGGCGTTCTCTTGAAATTGTGGGTGTTTACAATTAACGCTACATCTCAGAAAAGACATTTAGACATAGCTGTCTGCAGTGCAGTGGCCTTGCTTTCGCTCTTTTGTCCACCTTATTGCAAACAGGAAGTAGGCAATAGGGGAACTTAACTAGAGCTACAGTTTACAGTTCTACTTACATGTATAACAATGCAATGCAAATATTTTTAAATGCATTGAAATGCTTTATCTGTTTTTATTTCAGCCCACTATCATATTGTAGTACACACTGCAACTAAAAAACAACAAAGTGCTACGAAATGACCGATACTGGCATTGTCTGTGTGTTAAGGGTCTTTCATTTATTTTTCTTTGCCATACAGGAAAAAGACAAAGAGAAGAGTCGGGAGAAAGAGAAAGAAGCCAGAGAAAAGGAAAAGAAGGCTGTGAACGGGCATTTGTTCAGCTCTGTGAGCTTGGGCCATGCAGCTTTTTGCCAGCACTGTAACAAAACCCTCAACGTTAAAGACACTGTCAGTTGTACGGGTAAGAGAGTGGCCCTCTAAATGTTACTGTAAATGTTACTGCCCCTCTAAATGCTACTCATTCACACCCTGTGCTTTCAGTTCCAGTGCAAATCCTCCAGATATGCACTAATGAATATTTTTCTTTTTAAATACTGCCTTGCACTGTTACATAATGGATGTAAGAACAGAGATGAAAATCATGCATACAGGGATGGAGACAGCATGTCTGCCACCTCACCAGTGGGGAAACTGAACTCTTTGAAAAACAGCTCAGATTGACATTACATATGGTGTGACTCATATTAGTAAGCACATCCGCTGAGGCAAATGCCTCAGAGTCATTTCCATAAAGCTACTGGACCACTGGAATCAGGATTACTCAGAATATCGGTTTGTGTTGAATGCAGCTTTGCAGACCCAACATGTTTAAATGGACGTCTACCGGTGAACAAAAAAAATCCTTCACGCTTTCTCATGGCATGATCGTGTAATTATTTGTTGTGGTTTCTAATGTAATCGGTTTTCTAACAGATTTTTCCAAGTGGGCTATAATTGACTTATTATAGGGTTATGCACTGTTTAGTCAAAAGTTTGTAGACACCTGGCCTTCACACCCATATGTTTCTTTCCCCCAAACTGTCATGAAGTTGTCTAGAATGACATTGTATGCTGTAGAAACAAGCCTGATCATGTACCAAAGCGGGGAATAACTTCATATTAAAATGCATGGATTCGGAACAAGAGGTTCAGTAAACACTTATAGCTATGACGGTTGGGTGTCCACATACTTTTGGCTATACTGTGCATGTCAAATATTTAGTAGTAGCTGGCCCTAGGATTATTTTATAAAATTTTAGAACTAAAGTTCATTTGGAGGATCAGATTAGAGCCTTTATCGGGCTGAACCTTTTTGACAGCTTTGCTTTGATTTAATTCAGCCTTTATATTATGTCATGCCTTTAAAGCAGCTGATTGCCACAGGTGACTGCGCAAAAGCAGGTCATTTTTGAGACTGGATATTGAAACTGTATTTGTTCATAACTAATACACAATACTCCTAGAACTTCCTTGTCCTACATCGACCGGACATATTGTCATTTCACAAGGCAGCTTTATTTCTCAACAGCACATCCATTTCTGGTAACCTTCCTTTTTTGCTTCCTCTTGGACTATTCAAATTGAGATATGCTTCTTTAAAGATTTAGATCTTTAGATATATATTTTTTTCTCATTCATTTCTAGATTTGTATTTATGACCTTTAGCCATGTAGGATTTGCTGTGCTTCGGTATTTGGTAGAGCCATTTTCATGGACCAGTAGTTCAGTCCATGTGGCTGTATTACATTTCTTCCCCTTACGCCCAGTTCTAGCACAGAAGAGCCATATATATACTCATTTACAATGAATCTTTTTTGATAAATAAGTGTTAACAGAATGACTCTAGAACCTGTTTTGAATTTATCTATTTGTCACATTGTACTGACCTTCGTATATATTTCTTTATTAGAAATAATAACGAATCATTTTTATTCTAATCTCAGTGCGGCAGTAAATCTGCCTTCGAAGCAGATCCTGATATTAGATGAGATATATATCGAAGGCTTGACAATGAAAGTATTGGGGTTGAGCAGAGCATTATATCACAAGGTGTCTTTGATGGCTTAATAATGAAGTAGCTCAAACTATTACAGACGCGCACACACTTAAAGGTCAGCCAGCAGCAGGCATGATTTCTAGGTTTCAAATTGAGCTTGCAGTGCTGAAGAACTTACAATCCTACTGACTATCCTTTTGTGCACCTTGTACTTTGATTGGACAAAACTATGATCGAGTAAAGCACCTTGTTTGCATTCACTTGGTTCATCTTGGTTCCCCACAAAAATGCATATGTTAATGGCAAATAATCTGCCGACAATGAATTATTCAGCTGGGTTCTGTTTTTCCACTGAAAGACCGTGAGCTTAACCCTGCGAGCCTCCCCTGCATTGAAGACTAGGAAGAAAAATCCTCTGAGGTTTCAGAAACGTTGCTAGATCTAATACAAATAGAATTGCTGTAAATAAACTTGACAAAATGAAATAAATAAAATGACGAATTATACACCATGCATACTTTCATATAGAATCACAGTAACAGATAATTGTCTGTTAAATGCAGATGATGATAAGGCTGTTCCAGTCAGATCCCTGCTTTTTAAGGAAAGTCTCTGGTTTGCAGGATTGTGTGGGTTGAAGCCGGGGTTTATTTGTGTGCTTGGTGGAGTTTCCTGGCTGGCACTGTCTTTACCACTTTGACTCCAGGCCATATCGTAAACCCAAGGCTATGATTTAAGCGAATCACTCTTATTAACCCTTGGGTTTTCCGAGGGAGAATCTCATGTTGCATAGTCGGTTTATGCTCACTGATCCAGGACGAGCTTACGGGCTTTATTTTTGCCCTATGGAACAAGTTCACTATGTTTTCTATGTGCTATATTTGTATGTGCACAGGATGTGCTTCCTGTGCTCGTTTGAAAGCGCCGATGAATTTTCATAGAACAATCATTAAATCAAATGCCCTTGAATGATGGCTCACATAAAGTGTTTGTTCTCTTTTAGTTTGCAGTGTGTGTGTTCACAAGAGCTGCCGAGACAGCATTCCTGTGTGTACCAAAGGAAAGGTAAGCAGCGTGACTGTGAAGTCGATTTAAACGGATTTCTTAACTACAACAAACAAAATGCTTTTAGTGATGAATTTTTCTGTGTCTGCTTGTCAGTTTCCAAAACAGCCCCAGATCGTGATACCGTTGTCGTCCACCATGCCTGGAGTCACTTTAAGAACAAAAAGTATGTTGTGTGTAATTTCTTTTCCCAAACCATGACACAATGTGCAATACTACATTATCTTACTATTTTTTTCATTTATTTAGCCTCTGCCCCTCGGGAAAGGCCCTGGTCAGCCATTTTGTCTCCAGACGACCACCTCTCTTTGTTGGCTGCTCCCCGTAGACACACGAGCATCATGTCTTTCAACAGCAGCAACCTGTCCAAAAGCATGTCCATCAGCAACATTGCAGTGTGAGGATCCGGTTTAACTTTGTATTAATTAACGAGACAGTACTGTACACAACTACCTGAGCGCTATCCTATAACTTTAAAAGAAAATGTTAAAATATTTGTCATTCGTTTAGCAATTCTGGTGCTAATTGATGCAGTATTTTCTTTAGTCCCGTCAGTAATGAAACTTGTGTGTGTGTGTGTGTGTGTTGGGAGACGATTAACTAAAGGAACAGCTCGATTCGGCTAGTTAGTGAACTACGAGAAAACAAGCATGATAGTGCTAACAGTGGCATTAGCATGAAAATTTAAGCTTTGTTCAAACAGGTTAGCTTTAAGTATATGGATGAGGAAGTGAGAACTGGACAGACTAAATGGCTAAAAGCAAACCAAAAACATCAACTCTTGCACAACTGAAAATGAGATATCGATTATAAATATTGACTGAAGTTGTTCAGGGTTGGATTTTTTCCTTTAACGGGTGTGCTGCCTCTTCCTCCCTGCCTCCTTGATCCTTCCTCCCCCCAAGGATCTAAAAATCCTTGTAAAAGATTAATTTTCTGAAAATTAAAAGTCATAACTGGAAACCTTTATTAACTCTTCCTGAGAATTCAATTAGGCCAGTTGATCGGTGTACATCCACTAGCCGTAAGCACTCACTTCCTTGTTCTCTTCCTTCAGATTTGATGAAATGCCATTAAAGAGTGTGAGATATTTATCCCAGTCCACGGACAATTTGCACAAAGCCAACAAGGTCAACGAGTCCACCGAGTCTCTGATAGATGAAGGTAAGCAGCCTCATTTCCTCCTGAAAAGCCCTTCATCTGTTTCTATTTCCTGGAGCTCCCTCTTATCTTCCCTAACAGCTAGGGAGCAGGTGCAGGCTTCAAACGATCTCGTGCCTGAAATCCGTTAGAGCAGGCAATTGACCAGAAGCAGGCTACAATTTATTAGTGACATTTGCTGCATGTTCCTGATTCACCATAGCGAGCTTTATTGCACACGCTTATTAAACTCATTTCTGTGTTGTTTATAGGAACAGAGATTGATGGGCAGCTGATGGGAGAGTTTGAGGCAGATGCCAAAGAGTTGGAAGCTGACTCGTGGAGCCTTACAGCGGACAAGAAATACTTGAAGCACCTGAAAAAGGACGTCATCAAGCAGCAGGATGTCATTTACGGTAGGGTTACCTGTGGGAAGCGTATGTTCATACCAAAACCTGTAACAAGCAGCTTTCTGAACCGTTTGATTTGTTGGACACTTTACAATAATAGTACTGCAGTAGGAAGGACTTCTGATTGCGTGAGGTTTAATGTGTTTTATGGCTAGCGTATTAGCTGAAAAATGTCATTTTAACTCATTTGTACTGAACTGTTGAACTGAATTTTGAATACCTATATGTAACACATGCCTTATAGTACTGTGATAAAGCTCGGTTCCAGCTGCATTTCCTCTGATACCTTGTTCTCTGGTCTGCAGTCATTATTTTCTAGCAATAATATCAAAGATAAAGACAATATTACCCATTTTACAGAATGCCCCAAATACTAGAAAATAGGATATGGGATTTGTGATACAGAGTGTGTGTGCTCCCTTAACGCCCTCTGAGCATTTATCAAGTCGAAGGCTGTAAAATAGCTGGCTATTTACTATGAAATATATAATATTTATATGCATGTATAATTAAATGTATAGTCAGCTGGATTACTGCAGCATATAGCGAAGGGTCATTTATAATGTACGTTATTCAAGTTTCAGCTGAGCGTGCTTCGAAAGAGTGCTGTCTCATAAAAAACACTAATTAGCTAATTAGCTAGCAAGCTGTTCATAGTAACCTTTATGTCACAAATATGCCATTCTCTCGTCTGTTCACTTCTGCTTGTCATTGTGGTGTGGTCACTTGAATTCTAGTCAGTAAGAAATAAAACGGTTGCTGTTATCTGTTATGGAAGCTTATCGACGTTGTGAAGCAGACTTCCTGTTACCTTATGCAAACAATCATACCTTAAAGCATCAGCAATGATCGGCGTCTTTTTTCATACAAGTTAGGCTTAAACCTAAGCGTAATCCCACCAGAGGAACGTCTAAATGTTTTTAACTGTTATATAATATTTCTGTTGAATCTTCTTGTTTGTCAGAGCCTGCTTTAGAATGAGCTGTTACTATAGAAATAGTAATGTAGTAGAACGAGCATATTAATGTAGATCTGTGAATTGAATTTCAGCTGGCAGTCTTGTCAGAACCAATGTTTTGGAAAATGAATCAACACCCTGTGGTATAAGAAACATACCCAACAACAGTATTGAAAAGAAGTAACTTGTTATCATGGACCCACTGTCTCTCTTCCTTCCAGAGCTGATTCAGACAGAGATGCACCACGTGCGTACGCTGCGGATTATGGCGGATGTGTACAGCAAAGGGCTGCTGAAAGAGGTGCAGCTGGAACCCCAGACGGTGGATAAAGTCTTCCCTGTGCTGGATGATCTACTGGAGATGCACACACTCTTCTTCAGCAGCCTGCTTGAGAGGAGGAGAGAGGCCAAGCAAGAGGGCAAAGACGGAGCCTTCATTGTCAGCAAGATTGGGGATATACTGGTCAACCAGGTGAGGAGAGCCCGGTGCTCCTGTTTTGGTTCATAAAGTCCACTACCAAGGCTGTTTTTATGTTATTTTTTTTTTATTTTTTTATAAAACAACATATTTCAGAGATTATATTTATCTGAATTTCTCACTGTGATGCTACAATTTTATAATTAAGATGGCACTAGGTGTTGTCATAATCTTGACATACCAGAGCTTCAGAGCACTTCTCATATGGATTATAGCCACTTGTATGAACATATTAGACATCCACTGTGGTAACATTCCACAGCCTCAAAAAACAAAAAAAAGTCTTGGCATGGCAAAGTGGGATCCAGAAGATTCTGGGATGTCCAGAAGGTCCAATATGTATGCAAGACAAAAGGATTTCCTATTGACATCATCAGATCCCTGCAGATTTAGCAGTAGCCAGTAGAAATCAAACTAGAAGGAAAATCTGAAGCTTAACAGATGAGATCATTGGATAGCGGTAAATATTGGACTGGTAAATATATAATACAGGGCAAAAACAGGAACCAATAGAGAGACAGTCAGGATTGAGCTTCCCTGTGTGGTCATCCTGGAAGGCCCTGTGTTTATCTTAAGATGGGGAACTTCCTCTTAGAGCCTTATGTAAGGTCATGGGACAGAACTGTATGAGGGATGATAAACAAGTTTAACACGCCAACATTTTAATTTTGTTAATGCTAAGGGTGGGTTTAAAAAAATATATAGTTGAAGCTTCTCTAATAAAAACAGTTTGCTTTATAATAAGGAGAAGAAGGAGAAGGAGTAGCTACAAGCACTGAGTCTGTGATCTGACAAACAAGAACTCAATTCGATTAACAAAAAGTACAGATAATGATTTTTTTTGTTCAACAAACACAGTGCATTGAGTAAATTACTGAGAAGAGACCGGTGTACTTCCAGTCACTCTTCCTATCATTAATAATGGTATGAAAGTGTACTGGGAATACTGTAATCAAACACAGAAAACTATGAGCTAATACCTTGTGAAAATAAAAGGAGGCATATTTCTAATGACTGCCCAGTTTGTCTGAGATTTATCTGCGTCGAATGTACCTTGGCTCTTGGCTAACAAGACTTAAACACACTGTAATCTTCTGATGTTAAAACTCATCCCATCCAAGGTTTGGCATATTTTATGTTTGATGTAAACGTTAAGCTCTTGACCTCTTGATTTCGTATATCGCGCTCTCAATTTCTGATTTCATGAACAAGGAGGATAGATTCATATTTTCAGTCATATACAGTTCAACAATATAGGGGCGGTGGTAGCTTAAGTGGTTAAGGCTCTGGGTTGTTGACCAGAAGATTGGGGTTCGAGCATCCCAGCATCGCCAAGCTGCCATTGCTGACCCCTTGAGCATGGCCCCCCCAACCTCCCCCGGCACTGCAGGGATGCAGGGATGGCTGACCCTGCTGTGCTCTGACCCCAACGCCCAAGGATGGGATATGTGAAGAAAGAACTTCACTCTGCTGTAATGTATATGCACCAAATAAAGGCTACTTAAACCCAAAAATGAGGAATAGTTATTAAACGAAGAGGTGAAACATACTATACATTAAAATAAGTACAGTGAAGTGGCTCAGTTCATATTTTGGGATGCAGAAGAGGGGGAAAAATCACTGCCACGTTTTCTCTAATGAAGAAACAGCAGCTGTGACACAATTTACAGACCACAACAGAGGATAAATGAAGAAAGAGAAGGAATGAGATAGACAAGTTGACTGGCAGAGATGGTGTAACTGAAGAGTAGGATAAATCATTACAGGACAGACTGGTTTCAGCATTGCTGGATAGGTTTAATTGGATACTCCAGAAAAGATGTGCTTCAGAGATTATTTGCTAGAGAAGAGAAGTGAAAGATAAGTTTGGTTGTTAGTTCAGCCTATAGGGATATATGGATTGTAAATTTATAGTTCAGAAATTCAAATGAATTTCCTTCAGTCTGCAACCAAAATGAGACAGGGATGTCTGGTCATATCCTTTTTATATTATTGAATTACTGAGTCATACAGAAATCTCTAACGGAAAAGGAAATGAAGCTGTTACTGTAGAAACAATAACATATTAGAAAGAAACCTTAATCAAAACCCTGTGATGTGAATTTCAGCCAACACCGCTGTCAGAGTTGCTTTTATAGCTAATTAAATCACCACCCTTTAACTAACTAAACAGATTCCAAGACTTAAACAGTGGCGTAGGGTGAAGTAGTACATCACATAAAGGGGTTGTAGTATATTAAACATTCCAGAGCTTGAATATATGCAGAGAAAATTAGTTTGTTAATGGAATATCATAAAATGACCTATAAAACAGCCTCTTAGTAGTGGACTTTTGACCTCGATGTATGTATATATTTGATATGTATGTTTTTTTTAAAGCACTTCATTATTCTATGATGTGTGTTTCAGTTTTCGGGCTCCAATGGCGAAAGCATGAAGAAAGTTTATGGGAAGTTCTGTAGCCGTCACAACGAAGCAGTGAACTTGTACAAGGAGCTACACACCAAAGACAAGCGCTTCCAGACTTTTATCAGGGTAATCAATTCACTGGTTCACTTGGTTTTAGCTTTTTGGCATGAAGTGTTTATGCAGCGATTAACAGTTTACAACTCTCACTAGATGTGGGCTAATTAACATCTGAACTGCATGACATGTTTTGCCTTGATCGTTGCAGAAAAAGATGAGCAGCAGTATTGTTCGTCGAATGGGGATCCCCGAGTGCGTATTACTAGTCACTCAGCGATTAACAAAGTACCCGGTCCTGCTGCAGAGGGTCCTGCAGCACACTAAAGGTGAGCCACTTTAACACAGTCTGGAGACGTGGACAACATCCACATGAGCAAGCATCACTAACGCTTTAGATCACTCCCTTCTTCTCCTTCCCCACACACACATAAACACACACACACACACACACACCGGCTCTGTGTTTAAACAGCACTGCAGTAGTTCTCCCTCTGTAAACACTTATGTCTTATGGACAGCTCTGCTGCTGCCCCTATGAGGTGTCGTGTTTACACACTGTGCATTCTCCACAAAGTAGGGCATCTGAAAGAGTTTGTGTCCCAAAAATCGCCAGAGCAGTGTGAGATGTAATAGAACACTTTTGATTTTAATGTCAAATTCATAAAAGGCATAACATAATTCCCGGTGAAAAAGGGTTGCTTGGGAAACTGTGCTAACAGTGGAGACTCCTTCCAAAAAGGTTAAATACATTATTGCATACTTTATAAAAATCTGTTTATTTGTCTAGCTTAAAAGTGCCTATGTATGTTTTTACTACAGAATTGATCATTATAACCACGCTAGAGCTGCTGTTATCAAAAATTAATCAACATCTGGTCAATCAGATAATGAATTGCACTCAGGTATAATTCACATTAAAGCTGGCGACTCCTCACATTGCTCACATAAAATATGCAATAAGACAAAATCCACTGAGCTCTGGTGCACCAGGCTCTCTCGTCTGCAAGAGAAAGTGCTTGTTAAAATGAGAAATCACGTGAAATTCAATAGACTGCTGTTCTGACTGGTCATGTCTTTGTGTGTGTCTGTGTGCGTGTATATCCACAGAGAACGAGGAAGACTATGAGGACCTCACACAGGCTCTGCAACTCATCAAGGAGGTAATAGCTGCTGTGGACAACAAGGTGAACGAGCATGAGAAGAAGAAAAAGCTAGAGGAGATCTATAACCGGACAGACGGCAGAACCATCACACGCATGAAGAGCGGTCAGATGTTCGCCCGAGAAGATCTGAGACGAGGAAGGAAGCTCCTTCACGACGGGCCGCTCCAGCTGAAAACCACAACAGGAAGACTGAAGGGTAAAAAAGAAGGATAAACAATTCCTCCTGAAAACACTTTATCATAACGTTATATTCTGTAACAGGTCTTTATTTTAATATGTCTTTTAACCCTGACAGATGTTCAAGCCTTGCTTCTCACTGACGTCTTAATATTCCTGCAAGAGAAGGACCAGAAATACGTCTTCGCTTCCCTAGTATGTTTTTACACAAAATATTAGGTTTTGACATTAAGGTCACTTTGGGAGTTTATTGACAGGCTGAAAGCATTACCCAAGCATTTCATATGTTTTCTTCTTCATGCGTCTGTCAGCTACAGATTTATAGACATAATGGCTCGGTACATATTCAGAAAAATTTCTTTCTTTCCCATTCACAGTCCTGAATGTGGTGTGTTATTAGAAAATGTTTTTGCAAAATATATACGATGGCCTTATGGTGTGTATTGATGTTACTTTCGTAGAACATAAAACCTAGCTGATATTTTTCATGCTTTGTAAATAATCTGATATATTTTTTCAAAACTTTTATTGAATAGCTGTTTGGTGAACAGAATTGCCTTCCAATTAGGTCATACTAAAAGAATCTTCTTTATGTTTATAAAAAATTGATTATCATTTTAAAGACAACTCTATAGCAGTAGTTGTGATGCTATCATGCTGTATTGTATCACTGGTTAATGGGACAATATTGAAGCCAAAGTATAAAATGTCATTGTAATTGTGAAACACTTTAGTTGAACTGTTGTTGATGTTGATGTACAGTGGGGTTGTTTGTACCTTTCCCTCTTTCTCTATCTATCTATTGCTCTTGCTCTCTGTCTCGGTCTAACTCCGCCCACATCCTCTGTTCATTTTACTTAATTTCCTCTCTCTGTCTCTCTCTCTCTCTCTCTCTCTCTCTCTCTCTCGTGTCTATTCACTGTCTCCAGGACCAACGCGCCACCGTTATACCTCTACAGAAGCTAATCGTCAGAGAGGTGGCTAACGAGGACCGAGGCTTCTTCATCATCGCAGCAGGCATAGAGAAACCAGAGATGGTGGAAGTGCATGCCACTTCAAGAGACGAGCGCAACACGTGGATGCAGCTCATTCAGAACGCTATGCAGTCTAAGTAAGTACCAGCATATCTGGTCTTGCTCACAGCCTCAGGGGTATATGTTTCTGTATAATTAGATGCTTGTTGTTAAGAATAATTATTGAACCTTAGAGATCACTTTATAGGATATACATTATTTATTGCTGAAGAACAGAAATGTACCAGAAATAGTACTGTTTGTCTGGGTTACAAATCGATCGTGCTTTCACAGAGAAAAGGACGATGATGAGGGCATTCCAAGTGAGACGGAGGAAGACAAAAAGTTACTGGAGTCCAAAGCGAAAGAGATGAGAGGTGAGGAAAAATTTGAGCTTATGAAAGATTTCCATTGTTGTAAAGAAGATTCAGCTTAAATAAACAAATAGCAATTTTTTCCTTTTTAAAAAGTGATTGCTTTAGTCCCTACTGTATCCTCTTTCTTCACTCTGTCCATCTCTCAGCAATGCTTCAAAGAAAGGATGATCAGATCATGGCTCTCCTAAATGAGAAGATAAAGCTCTTCCATGAAATGGGTGGCTCTGGATCGCGTGAAGACGCAGCCTCGGCCATCAGGATGCTGTTCAGAGCCTGCAGTGAAGACATGCCCAGAGGAGAGAATATCATGAAGGAAGCAATTAGAGAAGGTAAGTGACACTTTATACAGAACCTGAAGAGAAACATTTCTGTGTATTTCTATGTTAGAGCTGGTTATTTTTTTTTTTTACATGAAAGCTGTGTCCCTTGTGGCATCATTAGGGCTCATTTCCACCACTAAATGTCAAGCAGGACTCTTTGGTAACTCGTTTAATGTAATGCAGTTAGTGACGCGGGTGTCTCTGTGGGTTTGTGTGCACTACAGTGGAGATGTTGCAGACGCTGGTCCACAGCGGTCTGGGAGGAGCCGTGAGCCAGCAGGGGGCCATTGATCCCGGAAACACAGCGTCAGTGCTTCTGCCTCGTAGATCTGAGACCTTTGGAGGCTTCGACAGCCACCAGATGAACAGCTCCAAACGTGAGAGCATGCCTCCGCTCTGTCATTTTTTGTTTTAATAAATGTGGAGATTCTGATCACATAAAGAAATTTATTAGACAATCTCTATTTGGCATCTTGAAGCATTCTTTTATCAGTTTTTATTTTGTTATGAACATTGCTTATTACTACTATGATATTCAGTACTCATTTTCAGTCATGCTTCGTTTTTAGGGATTGTTGGCGCATTTATGTCTTTAGTCATTTGTACGCTGTTATTTTAGTAGATCACTTTGCTTCTTGAAATCCATTGTGGACTCCTTAGAGAGGTCATTTTGTAAAGTGCTGAAATCTACAACCCACCATTAGCAAAATTATTACACTTATAGTTAATGTCAAGTGGAATCCAATGACAATTTGAAATAATTGGCATTGCCTCCAGAAAATAGGCAAAATATTAAGTAATGTGCCTCATTTTCTAAATTTTGTTTACTGAATAAATCTGTATTGAAACAATTACAGTTAAATCGTATATATGAAGCACAATTGGCTACAATTCGTTGATGATGTTGAAATTGTTGTCTCCTGTTTACAGCAGCACCAACTAAATGTTGCCATGTCTGCCGCGGTATTATGCTAATTGTATTCACCAGTGGGGGAAATTATACCGAGTGAACAGCAACTGTCTGTGTTTCCCAGCTGATCATTTATTTTTATGTTCAAGGATTCAGTGTAATAGAATCTACAGCTCAGTGTTTAGCGAGTGCTTGTGGCTAATGTTTATCTGGCTTTGCAGACGGAGATAAAGAGGAGGTCGAGGACCTGAGGAGGACAGAATCCGACAGCGTCCTAAAAAAGGTAGTTTATCCGCAATCACATTAACCAAAACTCATTTTGATAAATCCATTGCTTGATATGGCACAAAAAAAATAAAATAAAATAAAGTCATTAGACTTTTCATTTAGAAGGGTGTTAGATACACCTTGGCTGTTTATAGCTCATAATGAGCAGTGCAGCACTGAGCCCATGGCTACTTGCCTCTGGAGTCAGGTTGATTAAAAAAAGTCTCTCAGCTGGACTGCACTCACTGCTTTGTTTTCTTCACAGGGGGGAAACTCCAACCTGCTGCTCACTCTGAAGAGGAACAGAGAGGTAACGCCTCTGAACATGCTTCACTCTCAATGAGCCGTGTTATCGGTAGTCAATGGCTACTGGATTTAGCTGCTTAACAGACTGAAGATGGCAGCTGGAACAGAGCTGGTGGCCATTTGTTTGCTCTGGTCTTGATCTTTAATTGGCTTTAAGAGGAAACTGAATTGAGCCAAATGCATATTGAATTAAATATTAATATAACAAGTGTGATGTAATAAGTAGACACACCATCACAGCTTCTACTGTATGTAGACATATTGTCTTAGGTTTTATGCTGGGAAGTTGCAACCCCAGTGCTGGTCTGATCACAGTTAAATGTGTTTTCCCCAAAATTGTTTCAGCCCAAGTGCTTAGTGAGATCACAGTGTTTGCAAACAGAGTAAGAGATGTTAAGACCCATTTTCCTCCTGATATGGAGTGGATATGAAGGAGTGCTTATGAGTGTGCAGTTGTAAATGTCAGTGGGATTAAAGTGTGATGTGATTGTGTTTGTACAGCAGATCCTGAGCAGTGTTACACATCTCCATGAGCTCCTCAGTTCACTGCAGGTCTGGCTTCACTTTTACACCACAATCAGCACTGTACTCCTTCAGCTTCTCTATGATAGACTCACCCATTCTCTCTCTCTCTCTCTCTCTCTCTCTCTCTCTCTAGTTTATCTTTCTTTCTTTCTTGCCTTCTTGCTTGCTCAGCCAATAATAGAAAAAGAGACGTATATCGATATGTATATCACATTTATATATGTATAAATAAATATAAATAAAAAAAATGTATAAATATAAATAAATAAATAAATAAATATATATATATATATATATATATATTTTCCACTGTTATCCTTTTTGCTGCTTACGTTAACTTTATATGAACTTAAAACAATGAGAAAAAAAATAGTATTTTTTTTCCAGAAATGGAAAATATGGATAGATGAAGATACCTCATTTTAACCTGGAAGTAACAAATATTACAAATAAACAAATATACTGCAGGGACTTATTTGAAGATATACTCTCATATTATTATTATGATTCAAATTAAATATTATAATGAAATGTAGGCAGTTCAGTTTTGTGCAATGGAGCTGTGTTAAAGTAATGCGTAGTGTGTTAAAGTAACTCGGACATTAAAAGAGTGAATAAAATTTAAGACAGACTATTCATTTCAAAAAGAATTCTGATTCAGGTACTTTGTGTGTGTGTGTGTGTATTTGTGCAGGCCATGGTGGTTCAGCAAGACACGGTCCTGGAGGAACAGCGTCAGGCTCTAAGCGAGCGTCCTTCCTCACGTCCCTCGTCTCGGCCTCCGTCTCTAGTGGAGCAGGAGAAGCAGCGCAGTGCGGAGCGCCAGCGCCAGGAAGCAGCCGCTCACGCTGAGGACAGGAAGCGCAGGGAAAAGGAGTGGGAGGCACGAGACAAAGAGCTGTGCAACCGAGAGCAACTCCTCACCACCAAAGAGGAGGAGGCACAGAAGAGGCGCTCCGAGTTGGAGGAGGCTCAGCATGAGCTGCAGAGCAGGAAGGAGGACTACCAGAAAGACCTAGAAAGACTGAGGGATGCACAGCGGAGGCTGGAGAGAGAGAAGGAGCAGATGCAGAGAGAGATGGACATGCTGGAACAACTCAAGGAGACGGAGGTGAGACCTATATAATGACAAACTTACTTACTTTTCTTGGGATACTGATTAGAGCACAAAATTATTATTTTAATTATTTCAGTGCACTTGAGGCTGCTAACTCAAAGTTAAAAGATAAAGTGAAATGTGTTGGCAAAAAAGTAAGGAGAAAAACAGATTAAATGGTAAAACAACACTAACTGTAAGTGATATTTACATTATTCCTTCTATATACCACAAAGACTGTAATTAAAAAGTAAGATTAAGCTAAGTGGCTAAATTAGGGATCTGCCCTTTCCAAAATGTTACATATGCTGTATTCTTCATATAGTAATCACTCAAGACTTAGACAAACCTGGCAAAATACATTTAGCCCTTCTAACTGTAAGAACCTAACTTTAATGCAGATAAGCATTAAAAGGACATCAACCTGTTTCAGGTCGTATTTTTTACAAGCGGATCTTGGCTGCACTTCTCTTTTAAACGATTTTTTTTTTTATTTTTAGAATTATCGAATAGACAGAACGTGGTTAGCTAGAATCCATTCTAATGCCTTGAGGACATTCACTTTTGCTGTATAATATATTCAGCAGGATGGTTATTAATAACATTTAGAGTGATTTTTATTTGATTTGATAGTTGATATCACAATGCTGAAATCTGATGGGTCAGAAGGTGTAAATTATTTGCATTTATCGGCACGGCTGGGAACGTGTTTCTGACTGTAACATGAGCAAAAGGTTAATCACAATTGCCCTGCTAATGCATTATTGTTTCTATAGTAACAGCTTATTCACAAGCACTTGAATAGCAGACTCTCCACATATTCTAGGGCTAATAATAAACAGCTTTTATAAACAACACGTTTAAGAAAGTAAAATGCGTTTTCGTTGAAGCGTGACGTTTTTGATGAGGACAAATTTACATTACTTTTACAGCATTTGGCGTTTTTTTTAATCAGTAGCCGTATTCTACGTTCACTGCCATAGCCACTGAGATACCATAAGTGCTTTGTAATACATATATATTGCTTTGCGGAGTTTATCAAACCAGGAAAGTCTCAGAAAGAAAGAGAGAGATAGGGAGAGAGAGCAAGGTTGTTGAGGAACTATTTATTACTGTTATAACATCTGTATGAACAGGTATAACACACTCCAGACCACGCTGTCATATGAAAATAATAACACAATGCATTATGTCCCTCTATGTGCATTATTCCTCAAGGCTTCATCATCCTCCTGGATTATTTTCGTATAACGGCCGTGGTCTGTTTTATGTTATTCCTTACATATAATAAAAAAAATGAATGAGAGAATTTGTCTTCAGAGAAATCAGATGCAGATTTCTGTTGATCATGTGACTTTTAAAGTACACTAAATATTTCATAGAGGTGTATGTGATCCGGTAACAGGGTCGAGTAATAATAGATAACTCATGGAAAAGAATATGTCAAATAATAAATGTTAAATTGAGTCACACATTTATGAAGAAAATTGTATGATGATTCTCTTGATTCTGTTTCAAGGTAAAGTGTATATAAAGGCTATAGATTATTTTTTTATTAACTGAAATATGTAAGTTGTTGTGAAGGACACTTTACTGATGTTTAAATATGTTTTTTAACCTTTACATACATATTTGTAAATGTATATTTTACTATTATTACTATATGTCATTTGAATAAGAACACAAATGGCACCAGTCATGGAAATACACCAACAAGCATAAGCAGTGATTGTGATGATTTTGGATTGCATTTCTTCCAGAAGAGGGTGAGCAGGACTCTCTCGAGCACCTCAGAGGACTCATTAAACATTCAGAGCAGCAGTTCTGTGGAGCAAGAGGTGAAGCGGGAGAAGGACGAAGGAGAGCACTCCACAAGCCCCAGAAAGAATTCTCTCTCCAGAATGGACTCCAGACAGAAAGGCCGAAACCTCAACGCCTTCAATCCTTTCGCTCCTAAAGCCGTGAGCGCAGAGGGCCAGAAACAGATCCCCGGCCGCCTCCTCCAGCTCACCAGGCCCAAAGAGAAGAAAGACAAGAAGAAGAAGAAAAGCAAGAACAAGTCCACCCAGGAAGCAGGTAACGTTGTTAATCCAGTAAATGACCGGTTTAAATGAGCCAAACTGACGGAGCATAAATCACCTGATTAACCTACATGTTCCGCTCACCACATAATAATCAATATCTGATTAATGCAGGCCATCTGTTATACCCTGGAGCTCTAGAATAGTCAATCTTTATCTTGTTATTTATGGGAATAGAGCCTCAGAAGCTCTTCACATGTTTGAGGTGCGTGAATGTGACAGCAACATAGTAGAAGAAGAAGAAGAAGAAGAGAGCTTTGTGTCATGTTTCTGAGTTACACACACAAAAACAAAACAATTACCTAATGAACCAATTTTTTAAAATACTCATAATATTGGAAAGGAAATACATTTTTTGATTAAGGCTTAGCATTTTATTTGAACATGTTACCCTCAAAATGATCGAATATCTGATAACAGTTTCTCATATTTATAAATACTTCTTGGTAATAATTCCGTGCAAACATTTTCATCAACACTAATAATGCCTCATACGGCTCTAATGATATGCTGTGAAATAATTCAGTAATAATAAAGTAAATCAAATGCTACTATTAGTTACTATAATGCCATGGGGTGTAATACTAATGACCTGTGCATAGTAATAAAGCTGACGTAATATTTATTAGCAATTCTAAAACAAATGGTATCAGTGAAGTACGATGAATAATATCTTCAACTATTCCTCATTATATGCTTAAAGACACTAGTGACATATTTATCCAGCTTAATTACAAAACGCCATACAGAGTTTTCACATCTTTAATGTAGCTTCCTGTCTCTTCCTATATATATATATATATATATATATATATATAAAAATCCTAAGGACACATGCAGTGTATGTAGCACCTGTTTAACCTTGGAGGGACAGGAAGCTACTGTAAGTGCTACATATGTCCATCCCTGTTTTATCTGGAAGCAGTGATGATTTCATTCACATCAGAATTTATTCTGCCGGAGTATAAACAGGTCATTATCAGTTTGAAAGATTCTCCAGTATAGCATTCATATTATAATGGATAGTGACACTTCCTTTACAACGTGATTGCAGCTTTTATTATTCTTATTATTTACAGCACAGTTTATGAGGCATTATGTGCTTCATGATGCAATCTAAAGATGCTCACAAGCAAACATTACGAGGCATAAGCAATGGTAAAATGATTTATGAATAGAACGGTTATATCGAATGTTTTTTGTTTAATTAGAAAAATAAAGAGAAAATTTTTGTGAGCTGAATTTATTTACAAACCTTGAAATATTATGTATTATAAGAATTTCCAGTGACTTCCTGCTTCTTTACATCTTCCAGTTGAATGCAGGGCGTTTGATTGTTAGTGAAATGAATGATGACTAGCTATAGGTTTAGCGGTTATTTATGTGTTGAATCGTATTTTTTATTTTTTTTTGGTTTTTACTGACTATAAAGGTCACATCTGTCCTTTTCTCCAGAATCCCATCTGCTGCCACTGACCGAGCCTCCGCTGGATGGAGATACTTTCTTCTCCTGATTTGGCCTTCGCTACCTATCGACTCATAACTCTCTCATTCTCTAAGCTATCTGCACCGGCTGAATGTAACTCAGTGCAGGATGCCTGCCAAAGTGCCTGCGCTGTGTCCCTGGCACGCTCCGCCACGCTAATTGGGCTGAATTCGCCCCCGAAATATTTCCACATCCTGCATATGTGGCGCGTACACGTGGGACATGTATCTGTATGTGCAATTCACAGAGTGACGCTCACTTCTGAATGTCACACACGCAGACTTCATCTGTCTGACCTCAATATGCCTAATGCCCCAGAAATCTTTTATATACTGGAAGACAAAATATGAGAAGGATAAAAAAAAATGTCTGTCTTTTATTATTGAGAGTAGTGGATAATAACAGCAAGATGTTGGCGAAACAAGGCTCTACAATAATTCTCTGAGAATTTAATCCTATCAGGCACTTTATAGACCTCCAGGACAATCAGTCTAGACACCATTAACCCCAGACAGACATCGCTTATGGTGTGGTTATCACCACCTCTTCTAAACATATACATTATTACATGTCACAATGTGTGATTTTATAAATACTGTGGACGTCCTGCTAGACGTATTTCTTACAAAACAGGGCTAAAATGAGTAAAACTGTAAATATTGTAGAAATCAGAAACAAAATGACCTGCTGGACAGGGAGTATGTGTGTGTGTGTGTGTGTGTGTGTGTGTGTTTGCACAGAAAATGCAACACACTAAAAACTGCAGCAACTACGCATTCACACCACTTAGGCACGGAGCCTAGCAATCGCAATCGCAACCACTTTCATTCACTTCCTGTTTTTGTTTTTTTACAAATAATACACTGAACTATTCACTCGGTCACATTTCAGTCAGCGGTGTTTCAGCGCACAGCTTTTGTAGTCTGAATCCATTTTTTAGAAGTCCCACTTTGACTTGATTTGTGCACTTCAAGCACACTCAAGCTGTTCCTTTTTGTTTCGTTCCAGCTAGCACTCGCTTGCACTGAATGACTCGATCCAGCAGGAGGTGACAGAGAGTACTTCGTTGTTGTTTATCGTTACGGTCATTGTACCTACATATCTGTGTTTATGTGACCCTAGAACTGAGGTAATCAGATATTACACTCTGATGACAGATAATGGTCCTTACACACAAAAAGGGAATCAAATATTTTTTCCTTCTATGGCCTTACAAAATTGAGGACGTGTGCAGTTTCAGTCTCGGCTACACTTTTTCTTATGTTTGTGTGGCCTAACCAGGGCAACATAAAATCAGGCAAAGTATTTAGAATTGCTCAGTGTAGCTTAAACAAATGATGAAATGCACTAATAAACAATGCAGCGTTTTTTCTCAGGAGTGCAAAAAAAATAAAAAATAAATAAAAAATAGTAAGAAATATTCAGTACTTGAAGAGGTACAGTATTGTTTTCTTGCTGAATTATCTAAAGGGACAAAATTAAGATGTAAATATTTTGTGAATGATATTAACTGTATAAGAAAGGACTGTGTGTGTCTAATTTGTAGCTGATTTCACTATTTTGTAAGAAGACTTTATTTATCATTGACCTTGGAGGCAAAAAAAAAAAAAAAATGTAATATTGGCCTCAGAATAATTAAAAGAAACATGTTTAAATTAGCTGTTCTGTTTCTCTGTCTAATCTTTTAATGTATATGTCCACATATACACACGAATAGGTTAATATGAACTAAAATCCTAACTTTCAGTGAGAGTTGCTCATTAATGATGAAAGTAATATATTGGTTTTTAATAATCATCATTATCATTCACACTGCTTCATGGCCATGGTGCTTCAACTAGTTAAGGGTCTGGGTTGTTAATCAGAGGATCAGGGTTCAAGCCCCAGCACCACCTAAGCTCCACTGTTGGGCAATTGAGCAAGGCCCTCTCTGCTCCAGCTCTCATAGCTGCCCCTGCACTCTGACCCCAACTTCCTTAGCTGGGATATGCGAAGAAAAGAATTAAACTGTGCAGTAATGTATGTATGGTGATAGGCTTCGTGCCCCTCACTTCTTCATCAGAAACATGTGCCATTAATAGAATCATTTGTTGGTACAAAAAAACAGAAAGAATAGGAAGACCACCATGCCGCTCCAGGCCTCAGGGAAGATGATCAAACTGTGAATGATCAGTAAGTGAGTGTGTAGAATGATATTTGCACACCATCTGTCATGTCTTTACTTGACAATTACTGTATATTGAGTAAATCGCATATGACAGATGTAAACGGAGAGAGCTATAGCAAATTTCAGGACTTGACTCTTCTCTTTGCACACTTGATAAATCACATTCCAACACTAATATGTCTTTGACACACTCCCAGGATGCAGCTGTCAGATTGTATATTATATATAAAGTGCCTACTTGTCTTAGCAACATGGCGATGTGGGGTACACATCTGTCGCAATTACACAAAGCAAATAGAAATACTTGAAAAGTAATCAGCATGGATGCTTGTAGTCGGTATGACCTCCGTAGAGGACGTGCGCTGACCGGAAAAGAAGTCGCTTGCTGTCCTCTAGAAGTGCTGTTTATTAGCAATGTGCTGATATACAACGTCGAATCCAATTTTTTTGAACTACAATGAAAGATTTTTGTAAAGCAGAAATGCCCAGGTGATTTATTTACCGAATTCAACATTAAAAACGATCAAATATGATCATGTATATAACGGTCACAGAGTATTCATGGCTGGCAGGTGTTTATTTAGGGATATTAGAAAAATTTAAATCACAGCACTAAATGAATGCTCCAGATATTACACAACTAGAACAGCAATCACATTATAGAGTCAAGGTTTTATGTATCCCATACTACACAGCTACTGTATATACAGTATACAACTTTCAGTGAAATGGAGAAACAAGTGATGGAGACTCCTCCTTTACTGAAAATAAACATGAATAGGAAATCAGAAATAATACAGGAACAGGCAAAAAGCTGATGTACAAACTGCAGATTTACAGTAAAAAGCGCAGTGTGTCCTATGGGATCTGTAAGGTGGACTTGACTGTATTTCGGATATGACAGATATTTCGAGACAGGACTACTGCACCTTCTTCTTCTGGCTGGTCTAGCTCTGTATGCAATTCTCTGCAAATGATCCAAAATGCAGCTCTCTCAGGGAATGAGGTAGGTATACATCTAGACTCTACTCTGTTCTGACACAGGGGTGGTGGAATGAACGTCCCCGAGAAGCTGTACAGCCGAGTCATCTTCAAACGCCAGATGAAGACCTACCACTTACTGAAAGCTGTTGTTTATCCTGTTTGTTTTATGTTTTGTTGTATGTTGTAAATCTGCTACCTATTGAACCAGTGTTAATGTATTCATTGCTTGTACTTTTGGACGTCGCTCTGGATATGAGCGTCTGCCAAATGCCAGAGTCTGATGGCCCGAAAGAAGAAGCTCCAGGTGGGTGGAGTCTGGAATGATTTCTGCAGCTTTGGATGTGCAGCACTAGTCTACTCCTATGCAGTGGAATAAAGAGCTAGCTATAAGAAATGGCAACAATTTGTTAGAATTTGGGCACGAATAAGCAAAACATAGCAGGTGTTGGAGAAAATGTTGGACAAAACACTGCACTGATGTAGTAGTCTTATCTGTGAGTAGTATTTCTTACATGAGTGATTCCACTGACTGGGGCTCCCTTTTATATCCCACTGATATTATATTTACAGATATGTATATTAAATAAAAAGCAAAAGATGCAGGTTTAAATACAGGTAAAAATGTGTTGCACAGACGTATGCTGTGCATATTTCAGATAAACAAACATCTCTGAGCACTGTAAGTAAATTTGACCTTGAAATATAATTACACCAAAAATAGTATTATTCGCGGTTTGTGATTGTGAGTCATCCATTCTAGGTTATAAGGATTATTTATTTATTTATCCCTATGAGGCATTCGGAATGTTTCACATGTCCCATGTCTGACAGGAAGTTGCATCAGCTGTATTTCCAGAAAATCATGGGAAGAAGAAAAGCAACTTAAATGAATTCCTGTAAATAGTTAGAACATTCTTAATGTCTTCGCACCAACAGCAGGGATGCTAGGGATTACAGCAGGGATGCTAGTTATCCCTAATATGTGTATTAATTCTATGCTTTAAATAAAAATCCATCCATTTTACTTTCAACCCTGTTAGTTATGTCCTCACTGACTAAATGCAAGGTTTCTTAGATTGAAAAAAATCAAACCCAATGAATGAATTTGTCAGGTTGATTAATCGTTTTTGTAAATCTGATTATTTCGCCAGACGCAAACTGAAGGCTGTATATCTGACAGTAGCCTGAAATCTGCTGCTCTGCCAGACTGTTTCTGTATTTCAGTGCCAGTTCCAGCCCAGCCTGTGTGCTCTGTGTGTCTAAAAGGGCTCGTTCCAGCCCTGTCTGTCTACTTGGTGTGAGTATACACTGCGTGTTCCAGCTCGGTCTGTGTGCCTGGTGTGTATCAGCAGCTGCTGGCTCTGTAGAGGAGCGGACATTCGCCAACTGTTCGGTACGGAGCAGTGAAACCTGTTGCTAAGGTAACAGTCCATCTCCAGCGCAGGTACAGTGAACTTGTTCAGGAGTCAAAAAATGACATTGAATTATGAAAGCTGAGCTGCACTTACTCTAAAGGATGTGTTTACTGTCCAGGAAAGTGACACAGGAAGCAGAGCTAATGAAGCAGATTCATTATCAGATGTTTCTGGATATCTGGGCTGGATGACAACCACTTTGGATCCGATTTAATGAAAATCTAGGCTCAAACAAGGTTGTTATAATCACCTTTACTATATTTCATTGCGATATACCGTATCTTCCAGTCATGCAATTACAATAAAGATAAATAAATTTAAACTAAACTGTCAGAGGAACACTTTGTAATCTCCTGCTCATGTGTCCAGTCTCCTGTTACCAGTTCCACATTTTTACTTTTAGATTGGGATGAACTTTAGTGGAGGTTCATCAATATGTACATTATTGAACAATTATTAGGTCGTATAAATGGGTAATTATAGGCCATATAAATGAGTAGGAAATATGATATGATGTTCGTTGTTGGCAATAAGCTGGAATAACAAGCTACAACACATGCTGTTACAGGAAAATAATCACATAATCAAATTTAGGGGGAGAAACCATCACATCGCCATGTCATTGATCGTCATAGATGAGAGATCCTATAACAGAACATTGCAGTTAACCTACTGAAAGATGTTTGTATCATTTGGAGGGAAAATGTCATCATTTTTGAGCCAGTAGAAAAAAAAAAACTAAGCTTATTCTAAAGCACAAAGTTCTAGTGCTTCTGTCAGTCAGCCAGGAAAACGTGATATAGCAAAATGTAAATTACAAGTGATCTGTAAGGAAAGGCAATACATCATTGCACACTGGCTCCACAACTAGATATGACTTTATTACCAACCAAACACAATCAGCCATAGACCGGGCTGTGAGCTACTGGGAACTCCTAGCTCTGTCCACTAGGGGCTCTATTGGACAAGGCTGCTGATAGGGCTATATTAAAAATAAAAAACAGATTAATAAATAAAATGGATGCTGCTTTGCCAGGTGTTGGTATTTTATTAATCCAAACACTGCTCCAGCTACTACTGTTTTTTTTTTTTTTTTATTATTATTATTATTTGATTAGATTTTATTCATTCCATCCTGAGCTCCTGCTACGCTTCCAGTATTGCCGGGATGCAGACAGGAAGGAACGAATATTTTAAACATGCAACAAAATGTGAGTGTTAAAGAAAGGCATCTGCATTGGATAGCTGTGTTTAGTGATACTGTCTCTATAGATACCCGAGTCAGATTTCTGACCTATTTTACAGAATGTGGAGAGAAGCAGACTGTCCATTGCAGACACACATACACACACACACACAACGGAGGTGTGAGGTGACATCCCTACCTGCTGTGCCACTGTACCACCCACACAGTCCACCTTCAATTACAAACTGTTTCTCTCCAAGCTGCTTGTAAAAAGCATGTTTCAGAAAGCTCTCAATATTATTACAAAATCTGCAGTGTGGTACTGCATGACCCTTGCCACAGTATGAATAATTATTTTAACAAACAAACAAACCAAAAAATAAATAACATTTTATTTAAAAGACCCCATTACCTCTGACACAGTGATTTTTTTTTAAAAAAATGGCTTTTAACAGTATGATAATAGCCAGTTTTCAATTAATAATTAAATCTGTTATTAAGAATATTCACTATTCACACACTTTGGTTGTTAAGCAACAGAACAGAAAACTATTAGAGTATAAATTGTTTAATTGGTTTAAACCCTGGCACGATCACACTGCCATCAAACCTGCAACACATATTGATCACTTAAAAAAGAGAAAAAAACTCCACATGATTGACAGCTATAGTACATATTCTTAAATACTTTACTTGAGTGAGACTTGCTTAAGAAAAATATGATAAAAGTTTCCACACACAAAGTATTAGTAAACTGAAAGAAGCATACTTTCAGTAAGGGTTACATAACACCCCGCTCATAAAAAAAAAAAAAAATAATGAAGGTACAATTTTCTTTTCTTATATAGCAAAGTTTTACTCAAACTTTTGTACCAATAAATTACAAATTATAAAGATCATTGCTACTCCTTAACTGCTACTGACACATGAAACTGTTCCATCTAGAAACTAAAATCCGGAGATAAATGCATTTATACCTCAACCATCAAAAAGACAGAAACTAGCTGTCTGCTTAAACTAGGCTGCCTGCATACACATAATCCATACACATAACTGAGAAACACCATGAAAGCTGAGCCAAGAAACCTCTACTGACACTTGATCTTCCAAAACATTTCATAATACAACAGCCTCAGGCCTTAAAGTGAAAACCCCCAAACAATGAAAAGCCGAAAAACAACCCGATGATAACACACAAACTCATTCAGTTTAATGAACACATGCAAACCGAGTCCAAAAAACCAAGCCTGCACATTATTATGCAATTGGTTCAATGTCCTTTTTACTAGTTTTCTGAGCTCTTTTAAAATAATAGCAAAACTAACCAGTAAAGTAGGTACAGATATATATACAGATTAGCCACATATTTACTTTAGAGTACTTATGTACTTACAGCATTTAAGGAAATCTATCTTTTCTGCCGGAAAGTTGAATTTTTACTAATATTTCTAGCATATTTACTGAACCTCTTGATATATATTTTTCAAAATTTCATTTCAAGTAACCCTAGAGTTTTTTCCCCCTCTAATACAGTTCATCATTACAAGACTTTTTGATAGTCCAAACTCCAAGTCTACACAGTTGATGCTTCAATTACGCCTAATAGAGTCCACTGGGAAGGAACTGCACCACTGGTCATAACAGCAGTGAAAAACCCACTCTGATGTCCCTTTTAATAATGTTCCAGTGCTCTCGCTTCTCATCAACCCCACTGAGTCAAAGAGCTTCCTGCTTTCATGTCATTTAATCTCTGATGTCAAGCTTTCTTCATGAAGGCTCTATTCATGAACGGGGATTTCTTTATGAAGCTTTTCTTAACAGGCTTTCGGTACTCTCATTCAATTATTCCTTGTAGTTTTTAAGAGAATCCGGATGAAACAGAGCCTAAATTAGCATGCTTTAGAAATTGGTTGGCGCCAGACATGTCATACATGTCAGATAACATAGCTGGATAATTCAAGCAAAAGTCAGATGGCTTTAATCGGCTTTAATAATGTGTATTTAACCCAATGAACAAGAATCATATTGAAACATTGGCAGGCTAACAAGAAATTTGTTATCTTTAAGCTACAAGGCTACAAGATCTGCGGGACATTTGAAGCTTCATTTCATTACGGTACTTCAGTGAGGATCGTCAGTGTCATGCAGGAACAAGTGAGTTCAGACAGCTAACACAGAAATCTCTGACCACGAAGAAAATGCTGAGCGAACTTAATGACATTCATTGTTGGGAAGCATGACATCTAGTTTCTATAAGGCAGTGATAACCAATAGATGTTGAATTTGTAACACTAGTAACTAATAGGTCATATGATGTGACCTATTGTTGTGTTAGCTTTTATGTAGCTTGCCAGATGACAAACAAAAGTTGCTGAAGTGTGTGCTGTTTATTCCCAATGTTGAGGCCATAAACTGATAGGTGTAGTCATATTATGCTACTTTATATGGATGTAGGTTAGAATTTTGCTTTACTTTAGATTGATATGACAATATAATCAATGGATCTATCCTTGCAAAAGGTCTGTTCCAGCTGGAATGGTACTACAGACAACATTTTATCATTCAGTTGTCTGTATCATGTCTCTCTGCACTAGATTCTTTGAGTTTGCTAAGAACTTACATTAAAGAAGCTAATGCAAATGATCCAAAATACAGCTATGCGACTTGTTTTCAACCTGCCTAAGTTCTCTCACACCTTCCCATTGCTTCCAGGAGCTGCACACATCAGATTCAAAACACTGACACTTGCCTATAAAGCCAAGAATGGACCAGCACCCTCTTACCTCAAAGCTCTTACAACTAGATCACTACGATCTACTAGCACTGATCGACTGGTCCTACCATCTCTCAGGGTACAAGTTAGGTATACATCTAGACTATTCTCTGTTCTGGCACCGAGGTGGTGGAATAATCTTCCCCTAGATGTCCTTACAGCTGAGTCACTGACTGCCGGATGAAGACCTACATCTTCCTGAAACACTTAAACTAGCTCTTATTTTCCCCTGTTTGTTTTATGTATTGTTGTAAACTCCCAATAGAGTTTTTAGGCTGATGGTATCCAAAGTCTGTGACCTGCTGAACCAGTGGTATGCACTGAGAGCTATTCACTGATAGAGAAGCACTTTGGCACTTCGCTCTGGATAAGAGCATCTGCCAACTGCCAGAAATAATGTAAATGCATGGTGTGATATAAACTAAAAACCATTGCGGTCTGCACACAATGTGAAGTTGCCATTTGTATTTTTATTTATCTTTTTTAAATATGCAAATTGCAAGAGGTTCCTGAAAGGAAATGTGTTCAATGCCAAATCACATGTTCTAAAAAGGTGTCAAGCTTTTTCACACCACTGTGAGACTACGAACAAAACTGAGGTTTTGAGGGCAAAGAATATCAAAAGCCTACAAAAAAAATAATAATTTGCATACACAGAAATGGTTTAGTGTGGAATTCATCACAGTATGTGGTAACAGGGTCTAAGTGCTTCAGAAAGATGTTCAAACTCTTGAATTATGTACCTAATCATCAAGCCCCCCCCCCCCCCCACACACACACACACATATACACACCTCAAAAGCTGATTCAAGTAAGCTACTTGCTGTGAGTTATAGATTTCAATATTAAATATAGATTACAGATTAAAATATTCGTCAGGTTCCCCTCCGTATAAGGAGATCATTCAGTTTGAATGTGCTCACCTCATCAAGCCCAACAGCGAACAGAGATCATGCTTGCACACATTATTCCCCAGGGTGAAGGAAGCATAATTTTAGCCGGAGGAGATCTTCACCAAGATATAGTTCAGAGCTTGCAATCTGTGGACGCAGCTTTCCCTTGGATGAGCCATATGGCCACTGTGTGCAAGGCTCCTCATGAGAAAATAGAAGAAAAGTAGGTCACCATGCAGGAGCACTACAAGGTCCTATCAAATACTTCCCACTTCTGTGGCAGAAAGTTTTGCCAGAGTGTTACAGCTTTACCAGATTCTGAAAACACTTATGCAAGGATCACAATATTCTCAAAATCTAGCCGGAGAAATTCTAACTGATCTCTGATGTTGTGTATCAGCTGCAGAGTTAGCCTTTAACAGAGATTTTAGTAGACTAATTCGATTAACGGATAATGCCTTTTTGCTAAGTAGCCGCCATGATATTCATGTATTATCTATAATTAACCCAAGGTTTGTACTTTGATTCCAATTATTTGCTCACTCTGTAATTGTTGGCTAAATCTCACTTCATTTGTGTTTATCATGGACTTTCAAATTTTATGTTTCGAAGCTTACTTGCTCTGCAGATCCCTCCACATTTATGGAATATGTTTATTTAAAACCCCATTAAACTCTGAATTTATATTTCATTTTTTGACAGGTTTATACCTTGGATGTCTCAAAAGATGATGCATTTCTCATTACTTGTGATTTGATATAGGTGACTTGTAGACTGACTTGTGGGTGATGTAGGGTGACTGAACACTAACCAAGGTTAGAGGTGACAATACACACAAACACACACCAATCTCCACCTACACATACACAGATCTCCACTCACCTTTATCCTTCCATTCTCCTACTTTTCCCTAAATTCCTGAAGACGCTTCTGCTGATTAAAAGTTTTCAAATACTTTAAGTTATATGAATAAGCATCAAGGGCCTAGAGTTCAACACCTCTCCTGTTTACAAATTCATCTACGGTAAATTTTTTAACAACTTGGTGCCGTGACCCTCACACTAACACCTTTCTGGTGAGGTTTGTCATTATCTGTGAACCTAACATAAAAGTGTTTGGTGGGATGTAGTGGCATTGAACATCTTAGCTACTGCTTGTTAGAAAAGAGAAAAGAAGTCAATTTTACTAGCTTGCAGGATAATCATTGTCAAAAGTTTAAAGTTGTGTAGTTGCAGCTGTATGACTGAGCCTTGACCTTGTACAAGAATTAGACTGAAAGCAACATTTTTTCATCTACACACTGAAGCCACAAAATCGCAATAGTCAAGATAGTCAAGCTGTCTGCTTTATTTCAACTGTTCCTTTCTGCATTCCATTCGTAATTCAATGTCTATCGAAGACAATGCGGCCATTCAACATCTATTTTTTGCAATTAGATTATGAATTGTGGTCCAAGTTCAGAGAACACAAAGTGGCTTGTTTACTGATTAGGAATCTAAATCTACATCCCCAGTCTCGGTAAATCTGCTTGGTTGCAAAAGTCACAAAGCGTGAGTGGAGACGGATGCAAATGCAGCTCAACACTTTTTAATAAGGGCAAAGGCAGAGAAATCCAAAAACGTCAAGCACGATCAAGATCAAAACACAGGCGTGGGTCAGACGATGAGCAAACAGAGTAGACGAGACAAAACAAGCTCGTAAATCAAGAAACAGGCAATAATCCAGAAAAGGAGAACAACAGTCTGCAATGACAATGGCTTAGTAGGTGAAGCAGACACAGGAACACTGAGTGCTTACTTCAGAAGATGAGTTGGAAATCTGAGTGCTTATATACTCTGGTCTGTAACTGTGAACAGGTCTGTTATCAGTAAGATGGTGAACTTGAACTTGGGTGTTGAGTGTTGTAGTCCATAGTGGCCATGTTTGTAGTACTCTAGATTGTGTAGCGGAAAGTTGTTTACCATGACTCTTATTTCAGGGATGTCCAATCTTATCCACAAAGGGCCGGTGTGGGTGCAGGTTTTCATTTCCAACCGAACAGAAGCCACACCTGAGGTGGGTTTTAAGACTGGACACTCCTGCTCTATATACTAAAGATAAAATTTTAATTGAGTTTTCAGATTAAAACATCCAAATGGGCTGTTTTGAAGAATTTTAAATAGTGACAAAATGATCTAAATGACCTTTGCTTCCTTGTACCCCTCTTTTAGATAGATAGATAGATAGATAGATAGATAGATAGATAGATAGATAGATAGATAGAAATCTAATATCGATAGATAGATCTACAAATTTAAGCAGTATCCACAAGCATAAGTAACAAGGTAAAAAATAAAATAGAAATACAGCAAAAATACTAAATACTAGAATTTAAGGGTACAAAATATAACAAAATATAATAAAAAATAACAAAAAATACTAAATACTAGAATTTAAGGGTACAAAATATAACAAATAAAATAATAATAAAAAATAACAAAAAATACTAAATACTAGAATTTAAGGGTACAAAATATAACAAATAAAATAGTAATAAAAAATAACAAAAAATACTAAATACTAGAAATTTAAAGGTATAAGAGTTAATAATTCTGATTATTAGGTCACTGTTGATCAAGATTCTGACATTTTAGCCACACCCCTTTTCTTTCTTTATAACTCTTTCATCATCACGTCAGAAGACTGAGAGGACCACTGCAAAAATGTTCTTTCCTTTTGGATTGTTGGTTGACGATGCAGCATGCACCTTTCTATTCATGACATGGTCTCAGATAAACTGTAAAACAGAGGTGCTTGACATGTTCAAGGTCTGCTAACCGGTCCTTACTGCACATGCTTGCAGCAGGTCACCCAATACATTTGCTCATAGGTCTAATGGGATGAGCATATTCATCAGCAGCCCCTGCATAATGCAAGAGCATGAGAGGATGAGGTGTTGGTACGAGGTCTGTTAATGCTATATTGAGCCTCGCAGGCTTATTAGAAGACGAGTGGGAACACACAGATTACAGGGTAGTTAATCATGGCTGTAATGTGCTCCTGTATCTCAGCCAGGTTAATGGAATCCGTGTGCGCTCTCGCAGCATTAGGTGAAGATGTTTCATGATTCACTGTCTACAAATGATAAATGTTAAGGCTCACTGAGCCATAAGGTGGTCGTCTTACAGAGGAAACCTGTAGATTAGCCTTTACTTACACAGTGCCAACCAGAAGTGTTTAGACAACCTATATTTTGATATTGTTTTGTGATGAACTCATTTTAAATAACAAATTTCTTGCAAATGGAAGAACTAGGGTGTGCTTTCATGGGAAAATAACCAGTGTCACTGTTACCAGCCCAAAGCTGATTATTTTCCTCTAACAGCACAACCCAAAGTGTATTATTCTGATTATACCACAGTAATTCCCTAAAAATCACAAGTTTTTACCTTATTAACGATGAGTGTGTTTTAAAACTATTTATAGATACATTTAAAGGTGAATGAAAGAGAAAGTAAAGAAAGCTGTATACAGTTATTCCCTCAGCTTCTCATTTCCACACTCTTGATGTTAACTGAGAATTGTTTGACTCCATTTCCATAATATAAATCTAATCTAATCAGAAAAATCCAAAATCTGTATTACCCAATTCTGCACTTGTAGTAGCCCCCATATCCTTTTTCACAGTAATACTAGCACTGTCTATGAGTCTTTTATCTACAGGCTTAATGGGTTTATCCTCGCAGTGAGTCTCCTTATGATCTGAGGGTGACCAGATCCACATTTAGGATTGCTTATTTAATTACTGTTCTGTGTCATTGTATTTGGTCTGTGGCAATAAAAATGTAATATCACATAAAAAGAACTCCAGATATTTAAAACCCTTTTGACTGACAGTGTACCCAATTTACTTAAACTGTTAGATTCAAGTGTTCAAAGTAATTAAAGAAGTATATAAAAACCCGCCAGATAGAATTACATCTTATGCTAGATTAATATATTACGTGCTTCCTTTGATAATTAAAACAGTCAATACATATGCCGCCTGTTACATGCACATAATTAAGCAATACAGATTTGTGGATTTTTCTGAGATTATATTACACCGATTAAAAAATTTCTCACAACTTTTAGAGTGAAGTAGAGAAGCTGGTGAGGGTTTATAGCTTAGATGGATATTTACATTTATGGCATTTGGTAGATGTCGTCATTCAGAGCAACTTACATTTTCTCTCAGTTATATAGCTTGGCAGGGTAGGATTGAAGGCCTTGCGTGGGGGCCTGGTGGTCCACAACCTTCCAATAAGAAATCTGACACCTTTACCACTGAGCTACAACGACCCCCAGAGAGATATACAGATAAATAAAGATACACAAAACAGCCATAACATAAAAACCACCTGCTTAATATTATGTACTGTAGGTCCACCTTATGACACCAGATCACCAGATTGAGGCATGGACTCCACAAGACCTCTGAAGGAGATCTCTGGTATCTGGAACCAAAACACTGACAGCAAATCCTTTAAGTCCTATAAGTTGTGAGTTGTGGACTCCATGGATCAGGCTTGTTTGTCCAGCACATCTCACAGATGCTCAATCAAATTGAGGTCTGGGGAATTCGGAGGCCATGTCAACACCTTGAACTCATGTCATGTTCCTAAAACCATTCCTGAACAATTTTTGTGTGGCGGGGAGCATTATCTTGCTGAAAGAGACCAGTGCCATCAGAGGCCACTGCCATTAGGGAATACCAGCAAGCTGTGATGCACTGTGTGTTCTGACACCTTTCTATCAAAGCCAGCATTTACTTTTTTCAGCAATTTGTGCTACACTAGCTCTTCTGTGTGATCAGACCAGGCAGACTAGCCTTTACTCCCCACGCACATCAATGAGCCTTGGGTGGCTATGAGCTTTCTGGTAGGTACTAACCACTGCATACTGGGAAACCCCATCATACCAGCTGTTTTAGAAATGCCATGTCTGAAAAGTCTAGCTTTTACACTTTGTCCTTTGTCAAAGTCACTTAGATCCTTACTCTTGTGTATTTTTCCTAGTTGCAACACATCAACTTGGAGAACTGCTTGTTCACTTGCTGACTAATATACTTCGACCCCTTGACTGGTGTCACTGTAACAAGGTAATCATTGTTATTCACTTCACCTCTCACTGGTTATAATGTTATGGCTAATCGGTGTATATATATACACTTAAGCTGCAAATATTTCATAATCCATAAAGAGGGAAAGGTGCAGAGGTGTACATATGATCACCTGTAGGTGGTGCTGTCTCTGTGTGCTGAGCAAATATCTGTATCTCTCCCATACAAAATTCTGTTGAATTACCATAATGTAAAATCAGACTTGAACTCGTGAGGATTTCTTCACGCACCAATCTCATGGGCACTAATGGCACCATCGAGTCCTCATCCTCACATGGAAAGTGGGTTGAAACACGTACTTCATGTAATTCATGCTCACTTTACCTCTGAAGAAGGTCCTCATCGTGGCATATTCCTGTTGATCATGTTGATCTGGATTGATTTTACAATTGGTGGGCGATATACGGCCAGCTCTTCCTGTCTTGAAAGGCTTTTCCTCTAAACGGCTGCCATTCTTTTAATGGCCTTCGCCATTATTTTTTGCAAACAGTTTATTGGCTTTTACGATATGAAGACAAACAACACACACGGTATCACAAAATCAATAGGAATATGGCACCTCCCAGGGGATAGAAGAAAAAAATGAGAGTAGCGCATCAAACATGATCATTCACTGCAGATGACATTTGACCAGTTATCTAATGTATGCTATTTATTCTGAGGTGAAATTAAAACTATTTTTACTCTAGCTATAGAATTCAGCTGCTCCTTGGCTGGAGTCTACAGATTTATGTGGCAGTCAGACACCAGCAAATGGAGACGTGTGCAACGGGTGCAGACTCCAGCCTTGCAGAAAATCACAAATGTTACACGTGCTTCACATGCGATTATATACAATAAATCACGTGCAAAATATGGTTCAACATCCATCCATCCATCCATTGTCTATACCCGCTTTATTCCTAATTAGGGTCACGGGGATCTGCTGGAGCCTATCCCAGCACACATTGGGCGAAATGCAGGGGTACACCCTGGACTGGTCACCAGTCCATCAGAGGGCCACAACTGTTCAACTTATGCCTAAAAAAACCCCAAATGAACTCAAATAAACATGACAGCATCTAAATAATACCCCTAAAACCCTAAAAATTGAAAACGAGTTAATGGTGTGTAAAACATGAAACATTGTAATGTGCATTTATCTGAGTTAATATGAAATGAATAATTATGAATAATTTCTTTAGAAAATTGAAAAATAAATGAATCATATGGGAAAACAAATTAATCATTGGTGAAAAGCAAGTGTGAAAGCAAATGAATTATATATTAAAATAGCCTAATTAATATGAGTAAAAAATGTGAATACACAGAAAAATAAATGAATAATAATAATAATAATAATAATTAGTAGTAGTAGTATTATTATTATAATTATTTTTATTATTGATAATAGCAATAATAAGAATAAGAAGAAACGCTTTTTTATTTACACTTTACATTAAATTTTATGAATCATTTGTAAAAACATATGTGGAAAAAAATATTAATAGGTAAAATAAAACTAAAAATAAATAAATAAAATAAATAGATAAAAATAAATAAATAAATTTAAAAAAAAATCTAAATAAACTTAAAATACATTAATTACATGGAGGGGGAAAAAGTCCACATGTGACAATGTGTGAATCTCAGCATGTGAATGTTTATTGCTCAGTGGAGCTTTATCCCATAGCTAGAAACAGCTTACTAAATTAGCTTTGCTAAAACTGCAACATTTCGTTTTAAAAGAATGAAGATAATAAAGCTCTTTAAATGTGTCTTTAGATTTGTTTGCTATTGGTATCTCCTAGTAACTGGTAAATGCTGTGTTCAGTTCAGCAGCAGGTTATAAATTGTAAAGCTGTTGTAAAGCTGCTAGTTTGTCATATTACTCCATTTACTGTTCCCCCAAATTTACATTTTTTTTAAATAACACTATAAAAACCATGAAGGATTGTGAGCAGATGTGAAATCACTGATTATACAGGGAAATCTCTGCTTTCAAGCTTTTTATATATACATATAATGTGGCTTTGAAGGACAATAGATTTCATTCTCTGTCACATATTTACCTTTTACAGCAGACACAACAGGTTGTTTTTTTCTCCTCAATATTTCAGCTGATGAAAGACTCATTTCCCAGTGAGACTGGATTTAATTTGTAATTTCCAGGCACCACAAATTATTTCATCATTCAGTCAGATAATTTTAAGGGTATTTTGGAGATATGGGAGAGGTGGATGCCAATCACACACACACACACACATTTCCTGGTGATGATGGTGTTTTTAGGAACTGAAGCATCTGCAAAAGCGAGCAGCAGTTTGGCTCCGTTCCGGATGATTCCTCCGTACTCATTTGCCGTCCCTGCAGTAACACACAATAAGCTCTGTGTTCATGTGCACTATGTAGTCAATAGAGTGTGAGGGTTGGGACACACCCACAGCAGGGTGCATGCTCTTGCCTGGCAGGAAACCAGGAAACTAAATGAAGGTTATGATGGGAATGTTGAAGGCATGACAGAAGCTGAGGAGTTAATATCCAAACATCCTGAGAGACACAGAATAAAGTGTGTGTGTATATTTCTCTCTCTTACATGAAACTATTTTCGGTTGAGTACCCACAATGCCACCAGTGCAGTCATTCACTCACACACACACACACACACACACACACACACACCCTTACTTATGGGCAATTTAAAATGCGAGGAAATGAGAGAACCCTGAGGAATCCCATGCAATCATGGAGGAAACATGTGAAACACACTGAAATTAAACCAAGCTCAAGATTGAACCCTGGAGCTGCGAGGCAGCAACATTAGCCATTATGCCACAGTGACCCCATTCGTCATATGCCGTGAAATAAAAATAAAAACAAGCGTATTATCCTGATTTCAGGTAGGCCATACTGTACTCTCTGGTTAGAAGCTCCCACTCCAGACTGTAGTGAGTAGGCACTGACACTATTTCAGGCGATCCACTTTTGGTCCGTCTGAAATCATTTCCTTTGCACAGAGCGAGATGACTCATTTAGTAACTCTCTCATTACCAGCAAACCAGATTCATGTGCATCCCACAGGCAACAAAAAGCCTTTCACTTTCCTTCCAATTACGCCTTAGGATTGAGTTTGTTGCTATTGGAGAATCTAATCGTCGACGATGAATAGCTGCTTGTGTGGAAATGGGGTGTCGTGTCTGCGCTGAGCCTCATCTCTGAAAAGTCAGTTGTATGCAGTTTATAATTCGAGAGGGTAATGGGTAAATAGAATAGTTATCTTTTTGATACACAACTGGCATAAAACGTTTACACAGGAATGCGGTGAATCGGCTTCCCAAAATGGTTAATGTGCCATTTTCTGTGATTCACTGTGCTCACACTGAATTGGTCATCATGTGATGATATTCATGAATTCATGCTTGCATTACAGTGTGTTACTACATGTTGAAAACTTGAATCTGATTGTTCAGGTTGTATTGATTATTAATAAAGATTATTTTCAAAATCAAGACAAGCAGATCATAGTGTACGGTAACGATCATGTCTTGGTGTAACAATTAATTTGAGATGCAGTCGCATTTGATCGGTCATAATGTCTTAGCTCATTGCTATTAACTTAACAAGCTACACGAAGGTTAATCCACTATTTCTGGCTTTGCTACAGCTAAATCTTTTTAGTATATGATACCACAAAATAATTAACTTTCAACATAATTGCTAGGCTCTGGAAAAAAAAACAAAAAAACAAGCCTGGTCCTGGAACGGCACTCCTCCCCATGTGTCCTCTGTCCTTTAAAATGACACGAGCTGTTGGCTCTGTTCCTGCACATTTCCTCTACCATGCATTATGCGGAGATTTCGTGCAGCGGCTCGCTTCATGCTCTGATCCGCTCTCACACTCCCATTCTTCCTGGCAGTCAATAGATTTGTCAGCATTAATAATTTCAAGGGACTCATTTCTTTGACTCATCAGTAATGTCTGCATAGTGACTGCAGTGAATCTATCACACAATAGAAGAAGGGGGGAAAAAAATATGTTGCCCTGGTGATTCCTGTGACATCTGTCAGATTTGCAGCACTTTTTTTCATTTGCAGAAAGTCACATTTGTCCTGCTATCCATCACAAACGACATCCTGGCATATATATATATATATATATAAAAGATATATGGATGAATTATGAATTACTCACCTTCTGGTGTAAGAGCTAGAATTAATACTTTCAGACCATGATGCCTTGCTGCCCGCTAAGTAAGATAATTGTTTACGGTAAATACTGGAGCACTGATTAGCTTATGTGCTTATATTATATGCATTATGTACATTTGTTATGAAACATCAGTGCGCACGTTTTCTTCAAATTTGTTCAGCTTTATAGCGTTCTGAAAACGAGTAAGAGCTTTTACAGGAACAAAATGAACAACTTTAGGCCTGAAAGCAGTCAGAACAGTGAGAGCAATCAGTCAACGAGGGAGTAAGAAAGTGAGCAAGATTGTAAACGAGCAGAAGTCAGAATGTGAATATGGTACTAGAAGAGCAGACAGTTTACTCCTAACAGGTAATGCAATTATTTGCCTCTTATTTGGTTTGAAGCTACTGAATGATAGATGATAGCCAAGTTATCCTCACTCTTGTGTTAGAATCATTTCCCAGCTGTGAAGTTGTTGGGATAGAGAAGTATTTTTTAGTTCTGGTGCTGGACTGAGGCATTGCACACAATTTTACACCCATGAGATTTAAATGAACTGTATCTTAGCTTAATTAAATGAAGAACAGTCTAAATAAAGGGATTCAGTGTCAAAGTTATGAACGTTTATTAGGCAAAGTAACAGGAGAAATGGTACAGATTAGATATTAGGTAGAAATCATATGATTTAAACACCCTTTAAATAAGCTTTAAACACCCAGTGTCACATAATGAGATGCTGAGAGGATGCAAGTGGAGGTAAAATGGTTTAATGGTTTAAACGTCCAAGCAAACAATTTAAAACACAGCAGGTTGGAAGTCAAAGCAGGTTATAGTCAGGGAATGAACAAACAACATTAACTGTGCAAGGCAAGAACAAGTCGAGGAAACCAGAAAAAACACTAGGATAGCAATACACAATTAAACAGATTTGTAATAACCTGCTGATAAACGACACAGAATGTAAACCTCACCATGTGCTCGGTTAGAAGAGTCTCTTGGTGGTGTGGTGAGGCTGATTGTGCACAGGTGCTCTCACTCAGAAGTGTGTGTGTGTGTGTGTGTGTGTGTTGGGGATTGTAGTCCATGGAGGCCATGTCTGTAAGCTGAGGTGTTTGCTTGGAAATGGAGTATGGGGTTGGTGTTGATGTGATACCAGCATTGGTAGTAGTATAATTTGACCTAGGCTGGTCCTCAACATATCATTTCAAAATGCTTGAAAATGATCCTAGCAGAAGTTTCAAAGGAAATACGTTTCTTCCAGGGTAAGAAAAAATAAGTAAGTCTGTTTGAGACGAGTATGTAATGATTTATACATACAAGTATGTATGAGTTTGGACCAGGTCTTACAGACTTCCCTTATTTGTTAGCAATATTTGCCCTGAAGCACCAGTGCAAAGCTTTAAAGCAAACTTTAGAATTCAAAATCTGAGTTTAGGAGAAAACAATGTACATTAGCTGGAATAGAAGAAGCAGGATACCACAAATACATATAGAGACATAATATTGGGGCTGAAAAGTTACGAATATCGGATTTTGTTTCTCACTTGTCCATGATCTGAATACTGAATCCACTGAACAACACATTTCTCTGGCTGAAATTTCGGTCCATAAGCCAGGCCTGTCTAAAGCTGAATTGATGTTTGGCATGTTCAAGCCTGCACCGGGGAATTTGCTTTTCTGTCTGAGTCTAAATTTAAGCACGTCCTGCACTTTGCCCTCATCAAAGCCATTTTCAGAGAGCAAACTGACCGTTACGTCTCCACACAGCATTGAATTTACAGCCTACAGAAATAAAAGAGCATTGCTTGAAGGATGATGTATGCTCTATAAATGAAGAGTGAAATTTTAGTGATCGCATGCAAAAATGAAGGCAGAAGATTGCTGCATTGTGCAGTTTTGGAATCTTTGTATCCATTCCTGAATGAGGTAATATAATGCAATGCAAATGCAAAAACGACCCTGAACTAATACAAATATTAAAAAAACAAAAACAACCCTATAGTTAGGTAACATTTTTGCTTATTTTGAGCTAAAGGTTTTTGGTGGCATTCCAGATGTTCTACATCACTATATACAGTATTATATAAAGGCAAACCTATGTGGAAACCAGACCAATCATTAAGTGTTTGTTGAATATCCCAGTCCAGATTAAGCCACCCTTTCCGGCTATAACAGCCTCCACTCATCTGGGAAGGCTTTCCATTCATTTTTAGAAAGTGACTTTACCCAATCTGCCCCAAGAGAGATCAGACAGTAAAGTAAGGTCTGGCAGTGAAGTTTGGCACAAAGTCAGCTCAAGTTTTTCCACACCAACTTTGGCAAACCATGTCTTCATGGAGTTCACTTTGTGCACAGGGCATTGCCATGCTGGAGCATGTTTTGGGCATCCTGGTTCAAATGAATGAAAATCTTAATGCTACACCAAAGACTATTCTAGACTAAATGTATGGCAATAGTTTGTGATGAAAACACACACTGGAGTGTCTGCATTCTTTTGGCCATATAGTGTAGATTTTATTCATATTACATTAAATATGAATAAATTATATTAAAAACATTTTCCATTTACCTGACAGACAGCTAGGCCACAATTGTCAAAGAAGAAAACTGCTTCTAGGGAGTCAATATTAAATATTGAATTAATAATGGAGACATATTCAGCCGTAAGTGTTGCCAGATTCACTTGTCGATTGGTTTTTCTGCCATTGAGTATAATCAGTGTCAAACTGCAGTGTTCCTCTGCCACAAGTTTGGCAGGTCTATGTAACCAAAATGTACTTACTTTAGATATGAATTTTAGACAGACCCCATGACATGATCTTAACCCCTTGTCAGCTTCTCAAACTTTAGACTACTATTGCAATATTAAACCACCAGTTTACCTCAAAGATCCTAAAAAAGGGCACAGAGCAACAACTGAGCTCATAGTTACATAGAAATTGCATACAAATAAATGATTTTCATCTGAGTACTGAGATAGTACTGGGTAAAGTAGTTAATGACAACAGGCTTCTGATCAGAGTTGTGTCTGCTTGCTTGTTTTTCTCAAACACAGTGCAGCTTTTGATACCGCAGACCACAATATTCTTTAGACTAGACTTTTTGGAGATAAAGGAAGAGCTTGTTCCTGATTCAAGTCTTATCTCACTGACTGTTATCAGTTTGTAAATGTTGATGGCAACACAAAGCAACACTATTTCTCCCACATGTGCTTCAGTACTGCTTTTATAAATTTAAGACTTTTGACTGAAGTTCTGAGAAGTTCCATTTTTTTTATATAAAGTTACAACATATACGGTGAACTATTTTTATATTTCAAGTCAAGTCAGATGGGTTTCATTATCATCGTTCCTCCACACAGTGGAATGGACAAATAGAAAATGTTTCTTCAAGACTGTGCTGCAAGACAGGATTGATTATATAAAGTTCCAAATATACAATAGTGTAAGATGAGTGCAAACACACAGGAAGTGGGTATAGGCTCAACAAAACTGGACAAGTGAAGACATAAAAAAAGACGTCCCCAATATAAGCTTCGATTCCTGTTCTTGGCTGACAGGTATGGATTTCATGAGACATCCTCAAAATCTCAGCCAGGCAACACATCACTTCCCACCTTCTCAACTTGCGTTCCAAAATCATAAAAACCCCAAATCATAAAAAATTATATAGCTCTTTACGTTACAGACTGGCTGGTAGGTGATAAGGACTTATAAGGACTTTTCTGGTTGCACTATATTGTAAAAACATTGTAAGGTTTGAAATTTTTATGATCATTGTTTTATTACTTCATAGTGTCCTGTTTCATCCTGTTGTTTAAAAGGCCTATGTGATACAACTGCGATGAAAAAGATGAACAAGTGTGAAGTGTAAAAAAAAAATAAAAATGTCTGTACTGCATTACCATGTGACCGGCCACTGAGAACTACCACTGAGAAGAGGAGAAATTAGGCTTGTTTCATGAGCTTTTTAAGCCTAATCCTATTATAATTCTAATAGAGAAAAAGTGCCAAATTACCCATGAAGTAGGCCCATTATGTTTACAACTGATGTAAATGTATTTATTATATATCGATTTTATTACATTAGTATAATGGAGATGTGGGAGTGCTAAATTACGGTGGTGCAGAATGTGACCTACAGAGTGGTCAAGTAAAAAGCTTGATTTGTTTCTGTGTGCTTGCAACAGAACAACGAAATCATAGAAATCAGATATATTGACATTTTTCTGTGAGTCTACCAGCAATCACTATATGCATCAGACAACAAAAATTCAAAGCAAGCTGCAGCTGAACTGCAACCTATGAAGAATCCGGAAATGTGTTCCTCTTTTCTAACCTCTCTGATATTCTAGTGTAACCTATAACCTCCTGAGAGATGGGAACCGTGAAATTTTAGAAGAAGACCTTAATGCCTTAAAGAGCATGGCCAATTAGAGATGCAGAAGTCAATCTAGTCAATGAGGCTATGGCTCAAATAGGACCACATTGCACTGAAAAATAGAAACTGCAAAAAAGTCCCATTTTGTAATCATTATATATTAATTTCTTTGGCTTTTCCCCCTTTCTGAATCAGCACCAGATTCAAGCTCAATGTAGCAGCTAAAAAACAGGAACAGGCTGACTTTCTCTTAATAAACTGCAAAGTAAGAAGCACTCAGGTGTCCTGGCCTCCACATTTTACTCATTTAGCAGTAAAGAACATCATGCCAAGGTGTTCAGTGGCACTGTGAGATTAGTAATGGTTGATCCATTTAAAGATGATGGTGCTATAATGATGATGTGCTGAAGCTGAGGGAAAAAGTAAGGCATTAGAGCTGGACTGCAGATGATTTAGGTATGAAGAGGTGTGGAATGCCATGAAAAATTCATGGTAGAATAAATGTATGGCAAAAGTATTGCAGTAGTGCATCACAGGATATGGTTACATCTTCGCTTTTTCAAAGAAGATGACATTAAATCACATGTTACAACAATAGCAGTTCAAATATTACATCTTTTTATTTGGAAAAAATCATAATTTATTTATATTTATATTTTTAAACAGAGATGTTTCAGCATTTTTGCTTTTAAGAAGAAAACTAGTCCACGTTTAGTCCAGGAAGAGTTCCTTAATTTGACCGAATCAACCAGTGCTGGAGTCTGCACAGATGTGGCATCATGTAGCGTACTCAGAAATGGCCAAAAAATAAATAAATAATGTGGAGTCATTTACCATAGTAATATTCACCTTACATCTTAAATGAACCTATTCTGACAGCAAAATGTTGATGCAAAATGTTAACTATTTTAGATTTCCTTATTATTATTTTTTTTACAGTCACACCATTAAGCAGAAACCTCAGCTCAATGGAACTTTTTTATTTAATTAATATATATATATATATATATATATATATATATATATATATATATATATATATATATATATATATATATATATATATATATATATAAGCACTTTTCACAATGGACAGTGCCATGAAGCAGAAACCCAGGTAAGGATTTAGATCCCTAATGAGCAAGACAGAAGCTGTGTTGCAAAGAAAAAGCTTCTTGGGTCTACAGGGAAGAAACCTTGAGAGGACTCAAAAGGGAAGTCAGCCTCATCTGGTGATACACAGTGCGAATTCTATATAATAGAATCATGCAGTATTAAGTCTGTTGAAAGCAGTAAGTAAAAAGCATTTTTTTTAAGGCTAGCTTTTTTTTAAAGCAAGATTTTTTTAAGGCTTTAAGTCTGTAATATGCAAGTAAATATATCCACTGAATAATGACTTACATTTACTGTACTTGACTTACATATACATGAGATCTACAGTTACATTTACTTTTTTGGCTGATGCTTTTAAACAAAGTGACCTATAATTGAGGTATTTGCTTCGGTGGTCTAGAGTACACACATACACTGTATATACTGTACATACACACTCACTGACCACTTTATTTTAATAGAAACTTCCTCACACCTACTCATTCAATAAAACATATCTAATACCATCATCATGTAGCGGCAGTGCAATGCATAAAATCATTCAGATACAGGCTAGCAGCTAATGTTCATATCAACTGTAAAAATTTGGTGATCTCAGTGATTTTTGGTGCCAGACAGCCTGGTTTGATTATTTCAGTAACTGCTTATCTGCTGGGAGTTTACATAAAATGGTGCATGAAAGAGAAAACTGCAGTTCTGCAGACAGAAACTCCTTGTAGAGTAGAGAGGTCAATGATGAGAGAATGGCCAGACTGGTTACAGAGATAACTACACTGTACAAATGTGGTGAGCAGAAAAGCATCTCAGAATGAACGACCTGTTGAACCCTGAGGTGGATGAGCTTCAACAGCAATAGACCACATCGGGTTCCACTTCTGTCTGCCGAGAACAGAAAGCTTAAGGCACAGTGGGCACAGGCTGATGAAGCTTGATTTCTGCTGAGACACACACATTGTAGGATCAGAATTTGACAGATATATACGAATTTACTATATATATAGGGCCAAAAGTATGTAGACGCCTGACCATCACAAACATGTGCACAGTGAACCATAGGCATAATAATGAAGCTGATCTTTGCTTTCATAACAAGCTCCAGGAAGAATTTCCACTAGATTTTGGAGTGCAGCTGTGTGGACTTGTGCTTATTAAGCACTGAGGTTGAGTGAGGAGGCTTGGTATGTAGTTGGCATTCCAGCTCATCTCAAAGGTGTTCACTGGGGTGGAGGTCAGGACTCTGCAGGCCACTTGAGTTCTTCCTAGAACATTTTGTGTACAGAGGCATTGGTATGCTTAGGCTGTATAGTTACCTACATAACTACAAATGTATATTAGAAGATATCTGATATAAATAACTTATGTAAATAAGGGTACGTGAAACCTGAGGGAAAATGTGCTCTCTTATTGTATTAATAAACACAAACAATGCTGTACATTTTTAAAGAACTGTATGCAACAAGCCCATGTACCTCATCTCCTCTGCTGAAACGGGACATGCCCTTTTAAGGTGCTGGGTCATTATCTGTGTAACTCGAAGTCTGAAGAGAAGAAAGTTCCCTTGCATGGCACTATTACAAATCACAGTTCTTATAATGTGTCTGAAATGATAACTATCATAGATTTAGAGACATTTTTAACACTACTGCACTTAGAATTGCTTTTTTGTCTCCAGACAAATATCCTAGTTGCAGGACTCCATCATCTGGGACTGAGCACTTGACCCTGGCTTACATTTCTTTTTCTTTTCTTTTTTTTTGTGAGCATCACTTTGAATGTTTTATAGGTTTGTAAAATGGACTAGGTATTACAGGAAGCCGTTCGTTTTCTCATCTCTTGCATTCAGATAGCTTTGCTGCTTTCTCACGCCAGTGTAGCAGATGAGCTCTGCTGAACAGCAAACCACCTGAACACTATTAAAAACATATTGTAAATCACAGTAATGGCCTTCTAAATGTAATGTACTGTATCTATTACAAGAATATTGTCTCGTTTCACTCAGCAAAACACATTACTCACAAATCCAGTCATAGTTGCAAATCCCTCGCCAGTGTTCTAGCTGTTGGACATTACAATGCTTGATAAATAACTTCATCATTTTGTGAACTGAACCAGTAAGCTTGCTAAAAATCATTCATTAAGACATGTAATGAGTTGGAATGAAATATACTTGTTTATTTACATACGAAGCCGTTTCAGAAGCGAGTAATAGGCTAACTGCTGTTAAGAATGAGTAAAAATGTCATGTAAGTACATATATAGGTGCCACATTTACATATAGCAAGTAAAAAAGCAATTTAAAGCCTGTCAGTATGGTGTTTGGTGACCATGAAACACCAGATCAGCTTCAGCGAACGTTCAGTTTACAAATCCTACAAGTATATGGAATTGTACTGGGTGGATGAACGGCTTTATTTCAAAATATATCCCTTCAAGATTCCTGCACGTTAATGAGATGATTTTACAATCCCTTAAATTATGAATGACCTATAACTCTATAGGGCATAGAAAACTGAAAACATCTAAGAAGCAAAAACTATGACCAGCTACGGTAAATGTACCTTTATCAGCTAATCATTTTACACGAGTTCTTCTGTAGTTTCTGGATAATAAGGTACAGTTTTTCGAATGTAAAATCAGATCTCACAAACTTTGTATCTAATAAGTGTTTTTACATCCAATATGCTGAGAAAAAGCAGTTATTAAATGTTCACATTTATTATCATATTTATGCTAATCGTGGCCTGCTAAAAACAACACAATGCATTTTACTCATTTGCAATTCCATGACAGCTTCCCAGCCGCTGCATGTGTAACGAGTTTCATTGTCTGGGACATTTGATTATGTGTTTACCACAAAATCAGCATCAAGCAACTGAAGAACTGAATACAGCTGGGGTCAGTTTTATAGCTACAGAATAACACGAGGATTTAACAGAATACATATTTGCATTTGTTCATTTGGCAGAATGCAAAAATTCAAGCAGAGGCCAATTGAAATCAAAAATAGCTGAGCGTTTAAGGACTTGTAGTTCTGAGTGACATAACCATCCCAGTGACCATTTAAGAATAGAACAAAACACAGCTTAAATAAAAAAAAAACAGTCAAATTCTCAAAACTAGACTCTGTCTCAAAACAACAGCTGTGAGACTTTGATAAAAAAAAAAAGCTATTTTATTATTATTATTAATAATAATAATAATAATAATAATAATAATCAGGTCAAAAACAGCCAAGCAGAGTTTAAAAATGACAAAAAAAGAAACTTAGACAATACAGAGCACTGGTACGAAGGGAAAAACTAAACTGCGAAACCTGGGAAGTATTTAAAGCTGATGGTAATTACTAAATGAGGTGCAGATGAGTTTGATTAGTACACGGGTGAAGCTGATAGGAGGGTGTGACAGTGTGATGGTGAGAGAGATGGAGTAGCAGAAGATTTGACAGTTATATGGCAAATGCTTTGTATAAAAGAAACATTTTGTTAAAATTATGAAGCTCTTAAAGTGGTCCTGGATTAAAAGATTTTTTTTTTCTCAGCCATGAGAGTGATTAAACCTAATTAGTTTTACTGAATAGGTAGCCTATTAAAATAAATAAAACCTAAAGCTAAAAGTAGCCTATTAAAATAAGTAAGTAAATAAATAAATATCTTTTTTATATCTTATTTATAGTAACATAGCACATGGATATAATTGTGTGTGTGTGTGTGTGTGTGCCTCTGCTTCACGAGTGTCACTTGGCTGTAAGACTTGTAAGTCTCAATCCACTCCTGCCTTTTCCTTCTCTGTGATGACAGTCTGACGTCCAGTCAGGATTTGGGACACATGCTGGATCTGGTGTTCCTGACTGATGGAGTTTGATTCACCAGGGTGGAGCACATTGGACTCTCTGTCCCCCCCCACACATGCACATCTCCTTTGATGCATATTAACAGCAAGTTCTGCCATCTGCACCAATTTCCCCAGTGAAGGTCTAAGCATATGGCAGACAGAGCTGGCACAAAAGGCTCAAGAGCATATTATCACATCAAACTAGCTCAGTCGTCGCTCCAGGGAGTTAACCCTGTCACCTATGGCTTCATAAACGGACTCCATTACCATGATCAAACGCTGCTGCAGCACCTTGCACTCACACCCTCAAACTCTCAGAGGATGGAGCGCTCCATGAAAAATTGACAACGGGCCATCAGTGAATTTTTCATCTTGTCTCACTTTTTGGCCTCTTGAGCATGAAATTCAATTTCCTCACTTCTTGTAACTTCCACTGTAATGCATGCTAATCAACCCTGGATATCATTTGCATATATGTCTTTATTAAAGAAATAATTTGGCGAAGAATCAAATTGATACAATTTTCCCACTTCTCCCCGAAATGCAATCAATCAGCCGGTATTATATGCTGTCTGAAGTTTTGCTTCTTTCCTTTCGCACTGAAGATGAATACCACTAACAAGTCATTTGCGTCTGTGTCAGCAAAAATCTTATAAACATCTGCTTCACACACACATTCAGTTCTTCAGTAACATCACACAAACCTGCTGAGGTGGTTTAGTGTGACTGCAGACTGCTGTAGCGTTAGGGTACAATCACTTTTCTTAGCTCAGTTTAGTGTCATTTTTTTACACCGCTGTTTGAATTCACAGAACAAAATCTACCCAGTAGGCTGACTTACACTACAGCAAGAAGCAAAGTGGGTGTGACATTACACAGAAAATCAAGCAAAAGACCAAATTCACAGTTTAAACAACTTACTATCGCTAGTAGATCAGCGGTAATGCACAAGACAACTCTTTCTATTGTTCCCAGTAGTGTGAGGGTGGAATTGTGCTTCCAAAAAAAAAAGGTTATTTTAAATGTAGATTTGCACATATAGTTTCTCTCTTATTTGTTAGATGCATTAAAAGGAAAAATGAGAATGCCAGGCAACAAACAATAGTTGGCTCATGAAGTGCATGTGGGGGAAAACAAAGTATGCTTATTTATTTATTTATTTATTTATTTATTTATTTATTTATTTATTTATTTATTATTTTGTTTGTTTGTTTTTAATTTTTTTTTAAATTATTTTAAAATTTTATTTATTTATTTATTTTTAAAGTCCACATCTGGAAAGATTCGTCACTGTTCCAGGTCTTAACGACTCGAGCCTACTTCAGATTGCTGGAAAGTTCTATTCAAGTAATGTTTAGAATCAAAAGGGCTGTCTGAACATCACTCTCACTATCAATCATTTTAAGTTTGATACAGAGCTTTCATCTTGTCCAGCTAATTCAGCTCCCTCAGCTAGCTAACAGGTTTATCAGTGCATGTTTCCACAGGTTGAGCAGTAGGATAGCCAAATCTCCACAGGTTTGGCTAACATCATTTGCAGATGATTTTCACTCTGTATCCACTGAAGCATTTAAAACTAAAATACTGATAAATTCCACTGTTTCATACTGGTTCCAGTGGTTTCTCTTACTTAGTTACAATGATCCCAAAAATTTGCAGTGACAAACATTTTCTTAATATATTGTTTATGTAGTAGAGTATGATTTAAGTATACGCAAAAAATTGACTGTTACATTGAATTATGTTCTTGAGGACAGGAGCACATGCCATTTTTAGCCTTCTGCTCCTGCCAATTATTTATATATTTCAGCTGTCACATAGATGAACAGTGAAAGCAGAGTGAAGCTTCCTGCCCTGAGTTCATGAACATCAGGTTAATTTGGGATCGAGGGCTTCCTCACCAGAAATACCCTTCACACTACAAAACTTTTGTGTGTCATTCATTTTTCTGGTCAAAACTACTGGGAAGATGTCGATCCCCTGCTAATTCACAGGATCAGTGCTAGATCAGTGGTTCTTGCTGGAAAAGCAAGTGAGGTTTTTGCAAGCTCTGGAGAGATCAGACCTCTTTTCTCAGTCAGAGAGTCTATTTTTGTCTCAACTAATTGAGTGGACAACAGGTTCTCTTTTCAAGAGAGTTGCTTTTTCACATGAAAGAGCTCTGAGGGATTTGAGAACTGGTCATGCAGAGAGATCTGGGGACTGTGAATGTATTTTGTGGCCTTGAAGCACATAGTACTTGTGCGTGCCCTGAATGACACATGGCACAGCTTCCAGTCCTATTATGCTTAAGTATCTGTTTATTGGCCTTTATGCAACAGTTAGCTCTGCTCCACTAATTTGATCGGTCAAAAGGTGTTCCAAGAAGTGTTATATTTCCTATAACCTCACTGGGACGTTACACTGAGTGCTCGTTTATGTTCAACACGTAAAACTCCACTTCCTAGATTGAAACCTTAACTACAGTAGTGCTAGTAACAATTGTATCAGCAGTTGTGACGACTGTATCAGCAGACAAAACAAACAACCATTTTCAGGAATGACTTGAAATATGAAAGCTAGTCAGATAAAAGTAAGTAAGATAGAAAGGAAGCAGAGATGATCATTTTTACAGTAGCACCTTTAACAGGAATATACAAATCAGCGTGAGCTAGCTAGCAAGCTAGCCGACGAGCCATAAAGTGAGAGTTTTTACTTATAAAGTGAGAAATTTTTAATCCTGCAGAAACCACAAACAGAACATTTGCTCATGTTGTGTCCAAAAAGTGACTTACTTGATATTAAATTCTTCTTTATAGAACTGTTGTATAAAAGCAATATCACACTCGCAACTATGTGGCTTCAGCCGCAAAAGCTTGCTTGTGCAATATTGCTCTATTGTATTGCTACACAAGTCAATACACGGTATGTACTTTTTCAAACACTAAGAGAAACTGAGGCCAGAAAGCGGATCAGTCTATTAGGTGTTTCCGAAGAAGCTTTTGGGTAAAACTGTGCATCATATTCAGTCAGGAAAATAAAATTTACCCTAAGGTGGTTTTCACACCGGACACGTTTGCTGCTGTCTGAATCCGAGTGTGATTATTCCCTGTGCCCCCACAGTGTTGGTCTGGTTCTCAAAACAAATTGGTTTTTATTATAGATCTACATTCTTGTGAGTTTTGTTTGACTGTGTTCCACATGTGTTGTATAAACTAATAAAGTCATCGGCTACAACAATGAGCAGGTTGCTGTACTTCATGACCGAGTGTGAGTAGGAGTTGTGTTCACATTTATAGGAATCAAAGCACAGTTTCAGTGCAACTAAGCTCATTTAACTCTTCAGTGAATGGGTTAGCTCCCTGCCCAGGAATTGAACCCGGCCCACAGCAATGAGAGCATGGGATCCTGCCACTAGACCACCAGGAGGCTATCCATTTAACATCAGCTAATTAGCTAAAAAAAAACAAAACCCACAAATTGTTATCTGTATATTTTGTACTCTGTTACAGAGGTTTGTTATCCCTACTACATTTTAACAAGCCAGCTAATGGTAACCAACTAACTCATCACCACTGACCTCAAGGCTGTATTAAACATTTAGTAATGCATTGAACTAACATGAGTCTGGCAATAAAAGTGTTTTGGTGAAATAGCTAAGTAGCTAGCTCACCCTCTTGACTGTGTTGCTTTGATTCTTATAAAACCTCTGTGCAGAAAAGGAGATTACAGCCGCAGCACTAGCAGAGGTGCCAACACTGCTAACAAGAAGATGGTAGCAGGAAGACTAGAATTGTAGCACAAAATCCCTGGTGTATATCACTGGATGAGAAAGCTCAGTGCTCACAGCATAAATGATGCACATTTCCCCCTGCACTTTTACCAGTCAGAGACTAAAGCCCCACCCTCCATCTTCTTTTGGTTCACAAATTCACATGGTCAAGTTATAGCGGTGTAAAACTATCTGTTGACAGGAGTTGCATCTTTCATTACCCTTCAGTTTTCTCTTCAAACCATGTGAACTTTCTTTGCGTTTGATCTGATTGCTGGTTTAACTGAAGAAAACAAAAACATAGTTTTAAGGTATCTTCCATATCACCAGAGGATCGAAAAGCTTAAATGCTAAATCATTGATGATATGCAACTGATACCAGGAGCAGGAGAAAATGCTCATCTTTCATGTCCCACGTCCTTTCCCCTTCGGTGAATTGTCTTTTCTCCTGGGCGAATTTCATTTCTGATTACTTATTATTTATTTATGACTGACTGCTGCTGAAGTATATTTTTCAGCTTTCACCCATATTGACACAGTAACAGCTTAAAAATTGTTAAATGTTAAATAAAGCTAAAGAATAGCTGTTGGCAAATCTACACCAGATAATTATATCCTCCAAGTAGTGGATACTTGGGCTGCATCCCAAACGACATACTGCTAAATACCGCGTCAGTACACAAATGGTGTCATTAACATTTAGACATAATATTTAGTGTGCATTATGTGGTTTGGGACCAGTGTTAAATTCTAATTGAACGTATTAACTTGTCACTTGCAGCTGTCTGATTAATCCACACAGTGCAGCAGAAGGGTGCAGCACAACCCACATTCTAAAATGTTGTTTTTTCTTGCATCAATAAGAAGACTAACACTGAAATCTTACATGCTAAATATTGGAAGAGAGGACACTCATATTCCTGACATTCATGTCTATTAATGAATGTTTTCTACATAAACTGGCTTAGCTGGTCAGGTTTCTCTGTAGTGCCGTCTACTTTTAGAGCATTAATTATGTGGAACACAGTATATTGTTCACACAGCAGAGATTCTCAGAAGTAGTGATCTCTCATATTAGCTTGCTAGGGTCACAGCAACTCTGTTTACCATATGAAAATACATAATGTTTTCCTCTCTTGAGAAGGAAGGAACACTTCTCCAAATCCACTTATCCCCATTCAACCCGATGAGATTCAATCCTTACTCAAGGCTAGCCTGAATCTACCTACTGTATTAGTCATTTTTTCAACCTGTAGCAATGGAGAAATACACCGATTCTGTTGCTAAAATGATCTTTTGGGATTTTGCATTCCCTCATTAGAGGATGCCACTTTTCCCTTTCCCCGTAAGTAAATGATAAGAGCCTTGGATAAGAAGAGCTGCTCCCAAATCACTCCTCAAAGCATTGCACCTCCAGTAGCAGGTTCTTTTGCCTGACGTTTGTGTGTGTCCTCCGAGCCTCACTGAATGACTGCAGAGCTGTTACACTGGAACTGTTGCCAAAACAACTTCACATAAGCATCAGAAAATGAGTTTTTAATCTCACTCCAAGTCCTCTGGGTCACTTTTAAACATCGGTTTGAAAAAGGAACTGTAGGATTTCCACAATTTTTTCGTGCTTTTTGCAAATGTCAGAATCTGTATCTCAGATTAGTGCAGCTGCAGGAGGAAGAACGAGTTTGCTTGGTTTACTTGGTTGTTGCTGAGGCAAAAGTACCATAGCAGGATATATGCTGGGCTTCAGTGCATTTCATGTTACTTATTTACAGATACTATATGATTAAACCACATATGGATATATTGAGGGCAGTTCTTTAGCTACTTCAAAGCTCCAGTGTTCCTCTGTGTTATGCTTACTCAGAACTAAGCTTAAAAAGTGGCTAAATAATGTCATTTGAATAAAAAGCTGAAGAGCTTGAACTTGAATCCTTGAGAGGGATTTGTGCCAAAAAAGTGTTTTCACACCTGGCTCATTTGGAGCATTTATTTTGAAACGTGGTGCATTTTCCCATTTGGATCGGTTTGTTTAGACAATTATGAACATGCTAATCATGGGCAGTTTACAGAAAACAATCAAATTCGATTACAATCAAACTCGGTTCACTTGTGCTGAGAATGCAGTCCAACCTATAGGGCCAACCTGTATAGCAATAGATGATGGAAACTGTGTTACATACCACGTTTTGTAGCGTGTTTGGTTAGCTAATGGCACGCAACATCAATCACATTTTAATGTGTCTGATAGATTTTTTTGCATAAGCATGTCATGGTAATTTAAAACTTTTTAAGATGGCCTATAATGGCTCTTATGCGAAACAGGTGAATTGAAACAGTATTCTCTTGATGAAACCTTGATTCCTGCTCATCATCCTGATGGATGATGGCTATGAGCAGAACCCTGGAATGTAAACAGATGCATCTGACCAATAAGAGGACAGTCTACTCACATGTGACCTATATAAACACATTCTGATATGCTTTGAAATGTTGCAGTGTGAAAGCAAACCGAACTAATGAGAAACTACCGCACTGTAATAGTATAAGTCCCCTGTTTCTGGAACAAAGCACTGATCTACAGGTCTGAAAACACCCAAAGTCTTTATCCTTTCTTGATTACGTCTGTGGTGATGAAACGTTACGGTTGCACTATCAACAAAAAGCAGAAAGTCTTTGGCTAACACTTTGGCTGTGAACAGTGTTGTTCTGTCTTTGACTTGATTTGAGCTGAGATCTTAAATTTTGCTACATAAATGTGAGGTGATTATGTGTTTTTCTAGCATTAGTGGTACACAACAGGTTTATACTGAATTGTACTGTATTTTACACAGTTGTCATTGTTTTCATATCCTGGATCTGGAAAGATTTAGCTAATTAGTGAACATAGGTCCTAGCCACAGCCTTGTCTGTGTTGTGCAGCAGGAGGAAATTTCCAGGAAAAAGCATCTGAAGAATCAAGGTGCACTGAGAAATCTGTGAACCAAATGAAGTTTGTTTTATTACAAGTCATTAAAAAGCGTTTCCATTCTCAGTTGGTTGGACAAGTGGTTTAAAAAATAAAAAAAATGCCTGATTTCTATTGGATCAATACACATTAAGAAGCTTATAAATAGAAAATTGTGACGCACTTTCTCAAAGAGAACAAGCACATGACACATATCCAGTTTGGTCTCTTGTTTGATGCAATATGCAGTAATTATAGTGCCTTTATCTCAAAGGACATCACAATATTAGTAATGGTAATTGGTTGCAGTTGTGCTGTTGAACTCTATGATTTTTTTTTTGTTCCAATTTGGTCCATTGAATTACTAGGACACATAAATGATGAGATCATTTGGCTGTGTTTGGTAATTTCCTGCTAATATTTCCCAGTTGTAAATAACAGAGGAAGTGTGATAATTGTATGTGATTGGAGTCACCCATCGAACTGAAAACCACAAGCTCAAATAGTGTTGTTACTAAACCAGAGAGCTCTTGAACAGACATTTGCATGATTTCTTAGACACTGAATTATTTAAATGAATTGGGGGAGCTTCTCACCATCATAAGAGAATATCAAATACTCAACGTTGTGATGTAGTTATCAGCCCATGGACACAAACAGCAGAGAAGCTGAATTATCATTTAAAATACAAAACTGGGAAGCTCATTTGAATATAATTGTGATTGCACATTTAAAGAGACAACAACGAGGGCATATCCTACATAGGAAATGGGCTCGAGAGAATAAGTTGTATTCAATTTCATTCTGAAATGCAAACTTTTTTGAGAAAACTTCAGAAGATCTCCAGAAAAGATTTTCTTTGTGGTACTGTAGATGTTTCCATAGCTATCTAAAAATAACTCTGATCTATACATATCTGTAACCTTCTATGTTCCAGTGTTATACCTGGTTGCATTACATTATGGGTAAAATAGATAGATAGATAGATAGATAGATAGATAGATAGATAGATAGATAGATAGATAGATAGATAGATAGATAGATAGATAGATAGATAGATAGATAGATAGATAGATAGAAAGATAGATAGATAGACAGACAGACAGACAGACAGACAGACAGACAGATATATGTCTGTGCAATATGTGTGCCTTATGTACATTGTATGTACAACAGTAACAGAGATAATATACAGTGTATATGCAGATATAAATAAACTAGGGTAATCTATGAATTAACAGTTATGTACATTAATAATTAATAATAAAAACATTATGCAGAGAAGATGTAGCAGAACGTAGAGGGTGGAGCAGAACTGCAAGTTGATTACAGGCAGTGAAGTGTTAGTGAGACATGAGAGTCCTAGTGGTGGACTGTTGAGTTCAGTAGATTTATGGTTGTGGGGAAAAAACTGGCCTTACATTTACATTTACATTTCTAGCATCTGGCAGATGCTCTTATCCAGAGTGACGTACACGAGTGCTTTGAAGTCTTTATCAATGAATACATTAAGACTGGTTCAATAGGTCACAGACTTAGGATACCATAAGCCTACAAACTGTGTTGGGAGTATTTTTTTAAACAACAATACACAAAACAAACAGGGAAAAATAAAAGCTAGTTAAAGTGTTTCAGGAAGTGGTCGGCCTTCATCGTTTGAAGACAGTCTGTGACTCAGCTGTAAGGACATCTAGGGGAAGTTCATTTCACCACCTTGGTGCCAGAACAGAGAAGAGTCTAGATGTACTATATACCTACCTTTTATCCTGAGAGATAGTGGGACCAGTCAAGCAGTGCTAGTAGATCTGGAGGAGGTAAGAGGGTGTTGGTCCATTCTTGACGTTGTAGGCAAGTGTCAGTGTTTTGAATCTGATGTGTGCAGCTACTGGAAGCAATGGAGAGGTGTGAGAGAACTTAGGCAGATTGAAAACAAGTCGCATAGCTGTATTTTGGATCATTTGGATTAGCTTCTTTAATGTAAGTTCTTAGCAAACTCAAAGAATCTAGTGTAATGAGTTATCTTGAGACATGATATAGACAACTGAATGATTAAATGACATCTGTAGTAGGAAGCCAGTGGAGGGAACGCAGCAGGTTGGTGTGTGAGAACTTAGGACGGTTGAAAACAATTGCGGTCAGAGGTAGACCTGCCAGTAGAGAGTTGCAGTAGTCCAGTCTCGAAATGACCAGAGACTGAACAACCTTAGCAGCCTGTGTGGATAAACACGGCCGAATCCTTCTGATGTTGAACAGAAGAAATTGACAGGAGCGTGTGACAGTAGTAACATGGGACGAAAAGGACAGTTGATTGTCCATGGTTACCCCAAGGTTGCGGGCAGGGGCTGGGGATAAATCACCTAGGATGACCAGCAGTTTAGTTTTGCTGGGATTGAGTTTCATTTGATGAGCCATCATCCGCGATGATATGTCCGCCAGACATGCGGAGATACGAGCAGAAGCTGTGGTAACTGGCCTTGAAACTGCTGGTTCTGGTGTGGATGGTCCTGTATCTCTTTCTGGATGGAAGGCGGTTGAATAGTTTGTGACTAGGGTGGGAGGAGTCCATGATGATTTTGTGTACTCTGCGCAGACATATACTGTGGTGAAGAGACTCAATGGCAGGAAGTTTGGTGCCGGTGATGCGTTGGGCTTTTTTTTATACTCTTTGCAGTGATTTCTTTTCACACACTGTGGAGCTGCCATATCACACTGTGATGGAGCTCGTCAAGATGCTCTTAATGATGCAGCGTTAAAAATTGGTCAGGATTTTAGGGGATAGATGAACATGGTCCTGCAGCTAATGAGAATAATGCTGTATGCTTACAAACAATAATATTGAATTGGTGTATTTATATGAATTCATGATCTAAAGTGTAGCAGTGTGAAACAAATGCACAAGTGAATGCAAATGTTTCTGTACTTTAATTTCCTATTACTATTACTGTATGTCCAGGTGAATTGGGTATTTTGAGCTGTCCAAACACTTCAATAAGACATGTCTTGAGTGTTTTGAGTCACGAATCATCTCAGTAAAAAACCTTCAAATGCAGTAACTATGATTGCCCTAGACTCAGATTTCTGTAATATTTAGCCTGGATATTGTAATACTTTCTATACAAATGAATAACAAAAAATGAAATATAAAGTCTTGTTTTGCAGATAAAAGTAGAGGGATATCAAACAGTGGTCATTTTTTGTTTTAATCTAGAGACTAAGCGAGATCCAGACTTGTGCAGAAATCCACTGCATGCAGTAAGAAATAAATGAAAAATGAAAAATAACTTTTTGTAAAATGAAAAATTAAATACTATTCCATTTTAAACCCATCTAAAACAGCCTTTACTGTAACCTATGTGGATGTTTCACACAAATAACTTCACACATTAATGAAAGCTCCACAGCAATTAGAAATACTTTTCCTGCCCAAGCCCTCTGTGAATACATTTTACCTTGAAGTAAAATAATTAAAAAATATTTCAGAAAATCTAATTAGTTCTACATTAATGTGTGTAACCATACACACAAGTTGCCCATTCTAAGTCATAAAAAAATGCACATTTTAATGCAACATTCACGTGTACACATTCACCACTATGAAATATTTAATTAACACATTCAACAGGAGGAAAATGATCTGAATTTCCTGAAGATCATTGAAAAACGTCCTCTCGTTTCCTCCCTTATACAGTATTTATAATAATATTGTGATACTGTCTGACAGGGTCACTTTGAAAGTACGGCCCTGTTCACAAAAATATGGACTGAGAATAAATTATTCATTTGAAAAAAGTCAATATTTATGATGCTCTAAAGATCTTTATCCTATTAACATGGTTGCTAGTTAACCACATTTTCTTTATCTGTTAATTCTATGCAAAATTATTTTCGATTTTATGTTGAAGAGGTACTAGGGTTAAATGGAACTCTGCTCACAGAATCAGTACACAAGCAGTAAGATATAATATAGTGCAGTATATACTGTACAGTAATAATGGCAGAATCCAGGAATAAAATATATAGCATTAAAATTTACAGCAAAGCTACAGTTCCAAGAAATGACTGATAGCTTAAGAATAAGGATTATTATAAGCATCCACTTTCTGTACCACTTCCTACACAGGGTCACAGAAAACCTGGAGTCTATCCCAGGGGACACCCTGGTTGGGGTGTCAATCACACATACTCCCACATCATGGACAATATAGAGATGCCCCCAAACATGTGTTTGGATTCAGGGAGAAAACCCCTAAAGCACTGGGTGAACATGCAAAGTACACTCACACACCAGATGCTGGTATTCAAACCCCCAGCCATGAAGTTGTGAGGCATATGTGCTGAGCACTAAGCCACCATGCCCCTAGTGATCCAGTATATTCTAAATATATCTTGCATATATATTTCAGCTGACGCCTTTTCTTTAGCAATGTTGCCTGTAGATATCACCGAACACAACACCTCTCTTCTGTATGAATACTCCCTGTTGGTCTCAGTAAATTTTGAAGAGCTATTGAGTCCCCATCTCTGTGTGGTACTTTTGGCATTGGTAGCAGACTTCTTCTATGAGTGAACCTGTAAAAATTAGAAACCTAGGATCAACTATATTGATGTATACTGATATATTGATGTCTGCCATCGAAACTTAAAATCAGTCTACATCTAGAGGCAAAGGCCATATTGACTGAAGTCTTTAGGACATTAGTCACAAACCTGGAATTAATCCAAGTCCCAAACTAATCAAGGCTTTTTGTCACACCAACACTCTAAAGGCCAGACTGGACATGTTGCTGATTCTTGTTCTTCCTCGTGCTCACTGGCTGCTGAAACGTTAACATTAATGTTCTTTAACAGATTCATTCCTTCCCCTTCACTAAACGCTTTATCAGTGTCAGGGTTGGGGTAGGGCTGGATTCTGCCCGGAGACACTGAGCGTAAGGGAGGAGAATACACACCAGGTCATTACAGGGCACCACACACACACACACATGCACACACACAAAAATCACTCACTCACATTTACGAGCAGTAGCCAGTCCACCAACCTGCATGTTTTCAAGTCAAGTTAAGTCAAGAGTCAAGAAGCTTTTATTGTCATTTCAACCATACAGTATATAGCTGATGCAGTAGACAATGAAATGAAACAGCGTTTCTCCAGGACCCGGGTGCTTCATAAAACAACACAGAGCTAAGGACTGAAAGTAAGTTGTTCTAGCTATATAAAGTGTAACATGTGCAACCTAGTGCAAGCAGTGCAAGACAAAAAGACAGTGCAGAACAGACACAAAACAGTACAGGACAGATGCACAAAATATGTCATATAGTACAATGTGCAAAAATAAGAGAACTGTACAGAAAGAGGGTTCTTGTAAAAGTGGACAGAAACTAGTGAACTTGGTGGAAACCCAAACAAGCATGGGGAAGTACTGCAAAGACAGTAACCTGAACTGAGGATCAAATCAAGGATCACCTGATATCACCAGAGGTTAATACAAACATGCTCATTCTGATATGTTATCATTACTATAGATTCACTGTGCAGTAATGTATAGTATCTCACAAAAGTGAGTACACCCCTCACATTTTTGTAAATATTTTATTATATCTTTTCATGTGACAACACTGAAGAAATGACACTCTGCTACAATGTAAAGTAGTGAGTGTACAGCCTGTATAACAGTGTAAATTTGCTGTCCCCTCAAAATAACTCAACACACAGCCATCAATGTCTAAACCGTTGGCAACAAAAGTGACTACACCCCTAAATATACAAATTGGGCCCAAAGTGTCAATATTTTGTGTGGCCACCATTATTTCCCAGCACTGCCTTAACCCTCTTGGGCATGGAGTTCACCAGAGCTTCCAGGTTGCCACTGGAGTCCTCTTCCATTCCTCCATGATGACATCCCAGAGCTGGTGGATGCTCAATAGGGTTTAGGTCTGGAGACATGCTTGGCCAGTCCATCACCTTTACCTTCAGCTTATTATAAAAAATAATAATAGTTGGTAAATTGCCTGTATTATTTCATCATCCCGGTCCATCATCTCTTATTCCTTACATTTCATCTAAAACAGAAACACAGCTGAAACTTTTGAACTTGGGGTAATATAACAACTATGAAGACTTTGCTTACCTATCAGAATACACTATAACTGCATACACACTTTGCACTTTACTTAATAGTATATTCATATACATTTCACTCATGTCAAGATATCACATGCCATATATATTTCTTTTTTCCTCCATATTTAGTCCATTATCACCTTTAAATTGCAGCCTCCCACTTATTTATTTCCTTAATATTCTATTTCGGTATTTTATTTTTCACTTCATTTCAGTTTTATTTGCATAGTGCTTTTAATAGTGGACATTCTCAAAGCATCGTGATGAATCGTGATCTTATCTCGATTTATTTTTTACAGTTGTAAAAAGCATTTCATCACGTCATACTGTGTAGGATTGGGTATATGACAAATAAAATTTGAATTATTAAAAGAGGGTTTTACAGTATGTGGCTGACATTCATGAGAAGCTAGACATCAGTTTTGTCATCGAGAGAACTTTGTCCTGTGTGGACTGGACATCAGTAATGTCATCAGTAAGAGCAGCTCTAGGCCATCACTCTACAGCGATGGTTTTGCTGCGAGAGTCGTAAGACACATTAAGGAGTTCGGTTTATCTCCTTTGGTCACCATTTCGCTCCATCCCCCACACTCGGCTGTCTGCACTATCACTGTGTCTAATCAAAATCATAATTGCCTTCTACTAACGCTCCTTTGAGCAGGCAGAGAAACGCCGACAGCTTAATCACGCCGCCTGTTGTTCGATGAAGCTGATGAGCCGCGGCCTGAAAGTGCCACTTTGTTCGAGTAGCTCCGTTTCAGAAAACTTCAACATAAATGCAGTACTACTTATGTTAAAAATATAGAGTGTAAAGATCCCACTTCTGTCCTAAGGGTCAGTTTAGAGTTTGTTCCTTAAATAATAATCAAAAGTATAAGATTGTAATATGGAGACAGCTGTATACTGTAACACAGACTACACTGTTAAGCCATGCAATGCTAATAACATCCATTTATCATGTTGCAGAAGGTCGAGCAAACAGATTTCACGACGCATTCTTTCATCATTAGCCTCGTTTGTATGGGTTTTTTTTTTGTAGTGTACGTCTAAAGATAGTCACCTTGCAAATGCGAAAAGGATCTGACAGTGTTAAAAAATATGTCTTTTCGTGTTCCTGATAATTTAGAATCACAATCAAGCATTTGTGAGCTCACTACTCTTAAAATTACAGCCTGCATCATTTATAATCAATGCAAATTGTTTTGACTTTTTTTTTTTAGCAGATTCTGTATAAAAAAAAAGTGAAAATTATGCACTTAAAATGTACATGCTCCAGATATCGGAGAAACATTGCTATGCAGACCATCAAAGCCGGGAGAGAAAAAGATTTTTTAGAGAGCGTGAAGGAAGCAAGGCATGGTAAAGTGGATAATCATGTTATATGAGATGGCATTATGTAACTCCCTCTTTTCTTTTTTAAATTCAATCTTTGGTGCATAATGTATAGTAGCAGTTTGGCCTGAAAATGGCAGATTAACCTCAGCTTTCAGGTTGAAAATACATGAGTGCTTGTTAGAAGTGCAAAGAAGCAGAGTGTTGTCAGTTCCTCGCAGGGCACCATTCACGTAAACACTCTCTAAGTCGTAATTACCTTCCACTGAAGTGACTTTGCATATTAAATATCCAATAACTAAAGGGGACATCAGCAGCTTTCCGTTTACCTTCCAAACATACAGTGAGCATATAATGTTCCTAATTGCTGTGAGTGTTTTTAAAGCCGGTCATGAATATACCATGAAGATTAAGCATCCCAGCGGTGCTAGCGAGGCAAGCTCGGAAATATCAAGCCAAAGCAGCACTCTGCTTAGTGGCTTTGTGTTCAGATTCTAGCCTGCGCTATGGGATGACATAACTCAGCCATCACAGTTTTACCCTGGAGCTGCTTACTCTGAAAGCCACACTGTCGCATCTATCTATTTGACCTTGCCCGTGAGTCAAAAAGCAAAAGAAAGAAAAACACCAGCTGTCCAGATTTCTTTTATTTAGTGCTGGGAGGAGAAATATGACTCAATCCCAAGCAAAGGGACCTGGAGAGACGAGCCATGCTGAGACGGCACGATGCTCTGTGGCCATCCAGCCTGAGACAGTGACACAGTGTCGAGGTTTCAGCAGTCAGAGCAAGGCAGGTGTATGACAAATGGCACGAGCAATCAAGAAACATATGTTATTCATCATTCCTCCCCACCCCAGATCCATCCCTCTGGTGCAGTGCCAGCCAGCTTTAAAGACAGAGGTCAGGTCTGCAGGGGTATAGGGCATGAAGGTTAACACGAGTCACGGGCAGAAAGAAAGCCTGAGTCCCAGTGAATGGATTTGCATGAAAATCTAGAGTTCTAGAAAATACTGTGTTCACTCGACCGTGAAAAATGGCTGTTAATCCAATGTGCTTAATAAATTTGCATTTTATTTTCTTACTTCTATATTCATAAATAATTTACACCTATTATAAAATGTGGTAGTGTGTTGAATAAAACTATGGTTATTTGTGTTGTAAGCATATGTAAGGTTTTATTTGAGGAGTTATTTTTTATTATTGCCCCATTTTCCTCCAATTTAGTTACCAATTTATTCTTAGCTCTGTCTTCCCTATTGCTACCAGGTACGTAGAGTTACACAAAATAATCACACACATGATGAGCTGCTCATGTAATGCCATTGTGCAGATGAACATGCTGGGAGGACAACATTAACTGCACAATCCTGTATACATGAGCTAACAGCCGCCTGTGCTAATCTAGCATGTCTTTGTTTTGACCAAGAAGAAGCAAGGTCAGACAGAGATGAGGAGCAGATAGACAAATTTACTAGCTAAACAGTAGAGACAAAGAAGGAACATGAGAGAAAATAATGCAAACAACTGATCTGAACATCCAATGTCTCATTACTATCCACGTAATCGATCAAAATCCAACCCTAATAATGAAAGAAAAACATATAATCATTGATATGATGGATATATTTATTTAACATTTATTGAATGAGGCTGTAGAGAAGATCGTTATCATCCTGAGAGTTTCTGTAACATACAGGTTAACTTTGAGGAAGTTCCACAACATTAAAAAATGACTATGAACAGATAAAAAAGTACAATGTGTTGTTCATTGATAAATTTAAAATGATAATAATTGGCAAACTGCTGTGGTATAAAAGAAATGCAGCATTATTGGCGTCCTGTTGGGTCTCACCTTATTCTTCTTCTTTTCCTATAACAGCAAAAGCGCCGGTGTTTTATTCCAGCATCTGGAAAGCACTTCAGGATTAGCTTTGATTTCTTATGTACATTTTTAAACTGTGTCTATCAAACCTCCTATGATACCTAAGCACTATTATGAGCAACTGCTCATAATTTCCTTTGGGAAACCTCCAAAGATGCGATAAATGTGAACATGATGTTTTTTTTTATTTTATTTTATTTAAACCATGCTCTGACAATAATTTCAGATCTCCACATAGAGAAAGCTGTCAGTCAAAAGGTGTTTTTTTCTCCGTCACACTGCAGCACTTCGGCGTTAAGCAAAGGTTAAAATCTGGTTATCTTGACTTGATATCAGTAAGTCATTCAGCTGACATTCAGTACAGCAGTGTTGGAGATGCCCTTAACAACATCTGAGGACCGCCGCTGATCATGCAATTACAATTACACCCACATGCCCTCTGAGAGCTCCACTGCTACTCATGGATGCACCGTAATTAATTGTATCATAATGTAGGATTATTACTCCAGACAATAAAGGCTGTGTTTATACAAAGAGTCATTGTATAAATCCTCACTAGATGGGGTGTAAAGAAAACAATGTGCATTTACCAAAGATTATAATGCAGCAGTTACTGGGTCCTCTCACCTTAGGTGTATTAGCCACTATAAATTGCTGCTAGGTGTGATTTGTGTGTGTGTGTGTGTGTGTGTGTGTGTATGCGCGTGCGTGTGTGTGTGTGTATTAGACACAGTGACCCTTCCAGAGAGCACACACACTTTGCAACCCTTTAGATTCACAACAACTATCACCAGTAGTTAATAAAGATGGATGGTTGAAAATATCTGCTTTCTCAAGTTAGAACATGGATCAGAATCACTTATGGTCACTTTACACCCAAGTGTAGGATGAGTATGTTTAGCTCACCTCTGTGCTGAGTTACCTACAGTACATTTACATTCTCGGCATTTGGCAGATGCACTTATCTATAGCGACTTATTTTTCTCATTTATACAACTGAGCAATTGAGGGATAAGGGCCTTGCTCAAGGGGCCCAGCAGTGGCAGCTCAGTGCCTCGCGATTTTAACTCAGAACCTCCTGATCAGCAATATAATTTTTTTAAGAGAGCAGCTAATATTGGTTAATTACAAACCATGAACTTGCTCATGACTCTCCAGGTATATGAAAAAAGTTCACCAAAGGAAAAATGTCAGGTTGCTGTTCCTGGAGTAACGTTTCTTTTGCCCAATCAGTGAGATCTAATGTCATCAGTTACACTCCAACCACCTGCACTAGATGTATAGTTTTGTGTCTAGCCTATTTGCACTGTAACCTTTTCCTATTTGCACTACATTTTGTCATTATCTTGTACACTGCTGTCATCTTTCTATAAGACAGAACACTATTTTGCTCTACAGCAAAGCTCTCGCTCTCTACTCTACTCTATTCTACTCTGCTGCATGACTCTACAGTCTGTGCTAGAAAGAAATCAGACTTCCTTCTTCATATCAATCTGTATATATTTCTATGATCATTACTGGTTTCTGTTCGCTCTTATTTCCCAAAAATCCAAAATAATCCACCTCAAGATATTCATCAACAGCTAATAATCTAATGTCGGTGCCAAAAATGAAACTGTTAATAAGTGTGTTTTTAAAAAGATAAAAAGTGTGTTTTTATCTTTAAAATACAGTAGGGTCTTAGCCCTGCTCGGTCATTTATACCAGCTGTCACATGAGGTGTTTGCATGGACAGCTAGCTACCATTAGCTTAACACTGCACGGCATGCAGTGCAAGTTAGGTAGCTTGAAATAAACAGTCTTACTGAAATGATGCAACAAACAGTGAAAGAACTACAGCTGAAACATGTTCTGTGTTTGAAGGAAAGGATTTTGTCCAGAACCATCATGCAGTGCTACATAACAGCTTACCTTTCTGAAAAACAAAAAAGAAAATTTGGCTCTGGAATGGAAGAAGTAGAAGTTTCGTGAGATTGGGTTCTGAAGGTGTGTGTTCAGCAGTCTAAAGGGGAAATAACGTTTTTTTTTTTGTTTTGTTTTGTTTTTTAAGCCTAGCAGGCAGGTTTCTTTTCCTGTTGAAACAGACTGAGCGATTCAGGAGATAGAAACAGGCCATGAAACAGTTGACTGTGAACAAAGAACAAGTCACACAGAGAGGTTTTACATGCCTCAGGCGACAGAGCCTAAGCCAGCCCTAACTGCTGATGCGCATACACAAAACGAGCAATAAAAAGGCCCACATCTCACATGAAGTGGCCTACAGGTGGTAGTACACCAGTCAGGCATTTTAGAAAGATTGGGGTGAGTTCAGCTGTCTGAAACCTGGGCTAGAATCCGTGTTTGAAAGAAGATAATATCCGTATCAGCGTATCTACATCAGCTAGTGTCATATTGTTTCATTAGATGAGACAACCAGAGAAGCACATAATTTTCAAGCTACATTATCCTAGGGCAAAACAGCACAACGTTTCAGTATTTTTAACTAGACGTGGCAAATGAGCAGTGATGAGAAGCAAGCTGCAGGCTAAGACTAGAAAGCCTACTTTGCATTGCTTCCTCATTACTGTAGCAATTGCATTTGCCAGGTTTAACTTCAGCACACTTTATAGTGAGGATTCACCGTTCACAGCGGAAAGCCAGTTTTCCACGATGCAAAGCTCGTGCCCAATAAGATTCAACTTGGTTCTGTGAAGACGCAGGAAGAGAGTTCTATCATGGCATAAGTAGCTCAGCAGCAGAACTGCATTAATCACCCCCCAAAAACAGTCAGTTAACATTGCATGGAATAACACGGATTGTATATCAACCAGAAAGGAGGTATGCAATCCACACCAGATGGTCTCATTATAAAAACATTAAGGACACAGTATGGCTTTTCTGTCTCCGAGTATCTGGTACCCATGCAAATCAGGTTACGTGCATATGATATATAATAGACTCTATATACTCTATGTTTTAGCCATCAGTACCTAAAACATGCTCTGTCACAGCTGAATGCTTGATGGTGACATGAAAATCTGGCTAATAATTCAAGTTATATAGACAGACATTAGAAAAATAAAAATAAAGTCTGCTTAAATATATGCAATGGATTTATAATGAAAGTTTTGGCATATATAGTTCTTTTTTTTATTTTTATGAGTGAGATTATCATGCTAATTATTAATGAGCTTACTCTTAACATGCTAAATTAAAGAAATTAAAAGAAAAGTCCTTTTAAAGAACTTAAGTTAGTGGGAGTAAAACTAGTCATAATGAGTGAGTTTGTCTCTTTAGATGCGTACAAAGTCATCGCAGCTCTGAGATTATAATTATCCGCTGTGTTTCCATAGTGCCTTGGTGTAACAGAAGCATTGCGAGAGTAAAAATCTCTAGGTAGCTCCACTGTAAACACATCACGCTGCTTTGCAGGCTTGCATCTATCTGCATGAGCCTACTTCATCCAATATAAAAATAAACACAGAACAAAACAATCACCTCTGTTCACTTCTTGTGTGTATTTTTATTACTTGATCTGTGTTTTCCAGGTATTTCATTATCTAAACTGTGTATTTTGTTCTTTACTCCGTGCAACACGTTAGACATTAGCTAGTTTCCCATAACCAGAGCTTCGGGCTGATGGCAGAACTCTATAGTCTGGCTATAGAACATCTTTTATTAGCCAAGAGGGCATCCGGCATGTAAAGCAACCAATCAGAATTTCTTTTGTTCAGTGTCATGTTTAGGTGGTAAAAATGTAAAGTTGATGTCCGTACGAAAACAGACCAGCATGCAACTATAGATTGTTGTTTTAAGAAACTCATGCAAAGTAATGAGTCTACACTGTAAACAACACAACATTTAGAAAATCTAGCATTTAGCTGAGCCTCATAAGTGTTCTTGTAGAATCCAACCAATCAGATGACGAATTTAAAACTCCTGAACTGCTTCCATATGCATCAGACATTCAGCCAGTGGTTCCTGGGGCATATCGTCTGATGCTGAGACTAAGCATGAGCTGGATTATGCTAGCAGCCTAGCTAAACCAAGAGCAATTAATGTTACACAACAAAGTATGAGTATGGATTATTTACTTTCACCTGATATACTTCCTAATACAAAACACCTCTTATTAGTCATTAGTTGGATATGAATTCTCTAGCACAACAACTTTTTATAGTATTAAAGCATAGCCTTAAAAAATCACTTTTTCACTCCCTTGTGCATTGTTTACACTCTTATACATGCTCTCTCCTGATTGGCTGGCTATATTTGTCAGTCATTGTGTACTTGGACTTCTTTCATGTTTGAATTTGGGGTCTGTTGATGTTTGCCATACTTCATCTGAGATAGTATATGACAACATGTTTGAATAAATCTTCTGACACCCCATTTATGAACGTAAATGTAGTAGAAGATTGTCAGGGTGTCTGGGTACAGCACATCAGGAACATCATAGCATAAAGCATTTCTCTTCTATCTCTTCATGACTAACTATCATGTTTTTTTTTTTGCTTTTAAAAGGCTTATGCACTGTAATTATAAATTTCTGCCTCAAACAACATCCCGCTCGTTAGCAATGTTACACAGACTCGTTGAATTGAGACGCTGTGAAAATCGCTGTAAAAAGTGTATGTGGTGACAAACAAGACTTTACAGTGAAGCTGTATTTTTATGCTATGGGGGGACACAGAACCACTTTCTTCTTCCTGTTCTACCTCCTGAGGTTTGAGAAGTTGGGATCAGAAAAAACAAATAAATAAAATAAATAAATAAATAAATGAAATAAAAATAAATAAATAAGATATAATATTCAATTCATTAAGAAATTTATTTTAATTTACAAAACCACTGTATAATTTAATTTATATATATATATATATATATATATATAAGTGATGCTAGCACAGTTTTGAATATTTTGTTGAGACTGTTATATATATTCAATTTATGCTGCAGAGCATTCATAAAGCACAATCATGCTTTCAAGCTATTCCAATTTGTGCAAGCTCGCTCTTATAAAAATGCAGCCAATTTTTTGTAATAATATTATTTGTAATAATGTTATGTCCGGTTTGATTTATTCTGCACATTTTTGTTTCTGCTTATTATTCAGATATGGACCTTTTACCACTTTATTTTTTTATTTTTTATTCGGTTTAGGAGGTCCTGTGTAAAGTTTTCATCCAGCAGCAAGCCGAAAGGTGGTTCATAATTGGACACATAAGGCGTCGGGGTCAAAGCATGCTCGTATTTATGCATCCCAAAGTGTCCTTTCCCACTAATGAAGGGGTACATGTGTCATCAAAATCATTCCACATTCCACAGGACAAGCTCATACAGAGACAGCCGAGCCTCCGGATGAGAATATTACCAGGAGTCAGTGGTTGTGGATTGGAATACTAAATGCTTGATTGTCCTCATTCTCGCTAAAGTCTCTGATGAGTGCTTTCATTAGAATTTATCCAGATACAGTCATCACGCCGAAGCCGTGACTTGCCTGTGTGAGAAGGGATGTGCTCGTGCTTTTAGTCTAATTCACAAATCATTTACTCTGGAGAATAAAGGTGACTGCAGCCTGCCTTGTTTTATGACTGATGCACTCAAAATGGGAAAAATGGCGAGCACTGATACATTTTTTCATATGATTTATTCAATAAGGAAATATTGTGCATATTGTTGTGTCCAGCTTCACAGCATTAGTTCATGATTTGCTTTGTGATTTGCTCGACAGGAAATGAGATATGGTGTAAAACATCCCTCTCTGTGGACATTTGACATATTGTTAATACAATCTGACATGCGCTGCCTTCTTGTTCTATTACAGTCTGCTAAATTAAGCCAGAATGCTTTATTTGCATGATAATAATACAGTCTTTAAAGCTGTAGCTGATAGAAGCCTGTTTCTGGTTATTCTAGTTTATACTTCTAGTTGAAATAATTGTTGGTAAGTTATAGCCACATGCTGTAAGTCCGTCCTGCTTGTCAGAGCAAATTTGCCCTGTGGAAATACCTAATCCTATCGAGTCTGTGTACCCAAGCTTAGAATTCTTGTCTTGTTTTTGTTGGGCTCTCATCTCATTTTCCACCCTAGAAAGCATATAATCTGTTCTAACAAGACTTCTTGATAGTCGTTGCTTTCAAATATCCATATGGTGAAAGAGCCATAATCAGTGTTGAATTATTATCTGTATTGAAATTGCATACATCAGCATTCAGACCTCAGATGGAACTGCAGTAACGTGGATGACTTGGACAGCTGCACTGGAAATGCATACAGATAAGTTTAATAATCTGACTATGAGGAACTTTTCTCAAGTAAACTCTGAATATAGTCCTATGTGTCAGTTTTGGGAGCATGTTCACTGAAAAAATGGCTGTAAATTGGTTCAGACAGAAATTAAAATATGGTCCCAAATCATATTTAGTGCCTTTTAAGGAAAGCTGTAATAAGGATGTCTAAAATAAGGATTAATAAATATGAGCTAAAATGTTTTGAAAGCAATGGGGCACCGAATATAACGGTTTAATACAGTTTCATTCTGACACATTTAGATAGAGATTTCAATAAAATTATTTTTTTTTTTAAAGTTCGTCTGAATGTAACGACAGGGAGAAGTACATGAGAAATGCGGTGAACCTATTTCCTATGGACAGGCTCAGAAAAAGAAGAAAAATGTGTCTCCCTTTTCCAGTGGCTGATTTTTGGCTAGTTTCGGGTCTTTTGTGTAGTTTTTGAGTAGTAGGAGTGGAAATTTTGCTGAATCCTGGAAAACCAGCTTGGTGATATAAGCTTTTCGGTGTGCGCCTCAGACATTATAACAACGCAGAGAGGAACACAGCTTCTCTATTGAACATGGCTGAATAAAGAAAGGTTTAAAACCACAATATCAGCTGCTAATGACCGTGTGTTGTTATTTGTTACAGGGTTAGTCACTGTTTAAAATTCACTATATAGGACCTTATACTGTAGTATGAGCCAAGTATGATCGGTTATTGGTTTAAGTTTGTTTGAGGTCGTGTTGTTATTAATATCATGCTGCAATCCGTGATAATGAGCCACTGTTGAATTCAACGAAACTTATATCCTGTTTTCAGGGCTGCTCTGTTCCAGAAATGTAGTCCAACCAGGGCTGAAAATGCTCGGCTGCAGCCTGAGAGCGAGGAAATGAGTTGCGCCTGGAAGTGCAGCCCAGTGTGTGTCGGAGAACAGAGGGTAGTAAGGCTCCACTGAGCGCTGCCTAAAACACCTGTCAGCGATGACAAATCACCTATAATGTCTGGCCGCGTTTCCAAAGGGAGGTACAGACAGAACATTGCCTTCATTTCTAGATGTCAGAAGTGCAGCCGAAGCTTTATTGTGATGGATCTCGTCAAAGAGATGGCAGTCTGAATAGCGCAATGGTTGAAAAACTGACATTTTGAACAGGGAATCACATATCTCGGAAACTTTAGGATTCATGCCCTTACTTCTATGATGTGTAAGAAATATTGGCACCCTAAACCGGTAGTTGTGAAATATTAGTATGTAAAGCTGAGAGAAAAGTGTATTGTTATTGCACATGCTTTTTTTCTGTTTGGTCAGCATGTCCATACTTAGCTTAAGACAGCAGACCGATTATACACCTCCAAATCCAATATTTCAGCAATATTTTCCAAACGGAAATCAAAATACATACGTGCTTGAATGTTAATGTTGCCTATGAATAGTCACTGCTTGGAGCTAGATTCACTGCACATCTATTCTGTTCTAGAGCTAAAGCTAAAAAAGCATTGTTCCTTTACAAACAGTCCTGAAGGTTAAGCAGTGTGCAAAGTGTCAGAGTTAATCAGTTCCACTGAGCGCGCCCGGCAAAGGTGACACATAATTATCATTCTTTAAGATGACACAAATAGCCCATAGCACAATACTAATTAGATAAAGGGAACGTCTGCTCTTCTGAGCACCAAGCTGGGGTGATCATTAAGAGATGGGAAAAGAACTATTTTCATTACTGGGAATAAAATCTCCCCGAAATGCAGCACACACTGTAATTCCATTATATTCATATCCAAAACACAAAACACTGGTTTTGTCATCTGTACTATGTGTAAAGTTATTATCTGGGAATTATGGCTTTGTCTTACGTTAGGTCTTTGTTGTTTAGTGTAAAATGCATTCTTTGTATTATTAAAATGATAATTACATATATAGAGAAATATTTGGCAAATAAAAGGAAAAAAAAAACATTAAATCTTCACCAGAACAGTTTTAGTGCACCTTAACATTGTAGGATGCATTTGTTGAAATTCATAATGTGGTACAGAGTCTATAACCAAAACATATAGAAAGTTACGCAAAAACAATCCGTAATCAGAATCTCGGATAAGAGGCCAGAGTCTAAACTAGCAGACATGAAAATCACGATCCAAGCTTAACAAATCAAAATAATGATGTAAACATTACATCAATATCATGATATATGGATAAATATACATTTAAAATTGAAAGTTTATTTATATTCTGTCCAATGTCCATTGTTTAAAGCACTATACAAATTGAATTGAAATGAATAAAGAATATGAACACAGAAAATAATCTACAACTAATACAAAATATATGAACATGTGAGTGCTGTCCATCTCATGGAGGGTGGAGTCATCCTAAAAGAGACCACTTATTACATTATCATAGGATAAAAGTGATTTTTTTAAAAACTGGTTACAGCTTCAATGTTGCTAACTCGATGTGGTGACTTCTACCAGTGACGCTACCTAGATTCTACCAGTGACGTTATTTTAGGAATATTAGCCTAGCGACAAACAACTTTTTGAGCAACAGTTCTGCGCTCTGTATGGTCACAGACCAGTCTCTGATGATAGCATTTCATGCTGATCAGTTACTAATCATCATCACTTCCAGTGACCGAACACTGATCAATATTATATCCAGTGGCCTGTCAGTAATGCCCATTATCTCCAAGGACCAATCACTAATCACTATCGTTTCCACTGATCAGTCACTGACCACCATTTGTTCTGACCAAAGGACAGGGTGATTCTGATTCTTCAAGATGGCTTCCTTCATAACATTAGCATATCCAGCCACATGATGATGTTTTGTTCATTTTAGCAAGTCCAACTAAAAAACCACATCAAATCAAGTGCAAGAGCAGAAATGTCTGGAAATTACGGTATGCTAGCCAACATTCTTGGATGATCAATTACATTTAGGTAAACAGCAAAATCGAGTTAGCGCTACACAATTCTTTTAAGGTTAGGTGCAATGATGGATAGGATTCACAACATCCAAATAACACAAATGTTTGTTTGTTTTTTTTCCCTCCAGGTGTGTGACTCATATTATTCCATATTCTGTGGGCAGTGCAGACCTTGTGCACACACCCTGTGCATGTGAACTCCACTCCTGCCTGTGGTCACAGAGAGAGCTTTGTTATCTCCAATGCCTAAGGCGGTCCAAAAACTCCATCAACAATGCTGACAGTCAAAGGGACAGCTAAAAAAATTGTCAGAAGTGCGCCACAGGGCCAACTTCAAAGTCTGTAAAAGATTCATTTATCTCTTGCTGTCCCTCAGCGCTGGCTAGGGACACTTTCTAGTGCTTATAAAATTAACAGCACTGTATAAACCCTATTCACTATGGAACAGTTGACATTAAAAACATAAACTAGTTTACTTGCTAAAGTGGTAAACTAGCCTGCAGGTCATTTCTCTGTACGTGTCATTCTCTTATTTTTAGTCCATTTGCAGTAAATGGTGAGCTGATTGGTGGGGAAATTGGTTATTATTCATCATGGAACAGTATGATTACCATATTACAGCATGTTTGCCTCACACATCCAGGGTTGGGGATTTGATTCCTGCCTCCACCATCTGTGTTTGCATATTCTACTTGTGCCTCAGGGGTTTCCTCCAGGTACTCTGGTTTTCTCCCCCAGTCCAATGACATGCAATGTAGGTTGATTGGCATCTCTAAATTGTTTGTAGTGTGTGAATCAGTGTGTGAGTAAGTGTGTGATTGTGCTCTGTGATAGATTGGCACCCTGCCTTGGGATAGACTCCAGGTTCCCCGCAACCCAGCAGGATATGTGGTGTAGGGGATGGATGGATGGATAAATGGATGGATTGATGGATGGATATCTGTTCACAGATTTCAGACATCTAGGGGAAGTTCTTAAGTGCCAGAGCAGAGAAGAACCTTTGTGCCTTGTACCCTGAGAGTTGGTGGGTCCAACCAAGCAGCGTTAGAGGACCAGAGGGAGTGTGTTGCAGTGTGGTGTGTGAAAATTTCTTTAATATAGATGGTCCATTTTTAGCTTTGTAGGCAAGCATCAGTGTTTTACATTTGAAGCTACAGGAAGCCAGTGGAGGGAGTGTAGCAATGGGGTGATGTGGGAGAACTTGGGAAGGTTGAAAAGAAGTTGTTCAATTGCATTCTTGATCAGTTGAGGAGGTCGAATGGTGTGCAGAGGCAGACCTGCCAGGACCGAGTTGCAGTCTCAAAATAATAAGAGACTGAAAAAGCACCTGAGTGGACTCTGTGGATAGAAATGGACAAGTCCTTTTCTGATGATATAAAGGAGACGCTGGTATGAGCATGTCAGTTTAGCAACAAGGACTGTTGATTGTCCATGGTTGTGTGCAAGTAAAAACTAAGAAAGTCTATTGGTTTTGCATAGCAGCATAGCAATTCGCAGTTGACATTTTGCAGTTATTAAAGATAAACAAACTTCAAACTACAAACAACTTTAAGACTGGCATGATGGATAAGATTTTGATATCCTTTTGTGGTTTATCGAGTGCACCGGTGGTACTGAATAATGATTAGATAAACATTTACCACATTGCTGTTGGGGTATAATTTTTTTTATTTATTACATGAAAAGGATAAAATATTAAACATTAAAAGATACATGGGTTTAATCCTTGAAGGTCAGCTGACTTGAATGTGATCATTGATTGTGAAACAAAGTGTTTTTGTTCCCTCTTGATGTAAACATGTCTCTTCCTGAGGTCATGATGTTTTTCTATTATCTTAGCCGTGGATGCTGTCTATATGGTATAGAATAGAATAAATCCCGACTGTGTCCAACTTTTGTTTACACTGTTGAACACCCAGGATGTCTTTATGCATGCAGTAAACCATCTCTTTCATTATACCCTTGCTCCAGCTCTCCTGATTCTTCAGTCAGTTCTGATGAAATTGCACTATTTTTATGGCCATTCAGAAGGATTTACAACACTGTTGAGGTTTTGATTCTGACTGGTCAGAAGGTTGTTTCAACAGCAGCTCCGACAATAGATTCAGCTGTAAGGCAAATCACAGGTTTTACTAAAGTGATCATGGTTTCTATAGTAACAGCTGGTACATGTGGACTCGTATGACATAATCTAAGCCTTATAGGAGATCTAAGGAGAGGAATGTGTAGTTTACTGCTTAAGGAAATTGTTCATTGAAATGCTTTTTGTAGTCAGATATTACAGTCTGTTTAACATTTAGAAGGAGTCTCCAATGTCAGAGCTTTGTAACAGTCAGTGGTTTTCACCACAGAAAAGTCTTCAGGACAGAGGAAGTCTTTCTGGTTTCTCTGTTACATGACAAGCTGCATTTTAAATGTAAGTAAACATGGATAAAGTGTATAATGTGTTGTTCATAACAAAAATGTAATTAATTGCAAATGAGTTGTATAAAGGTATGTTCACACATACAGCGAATCATGGCATCAAAGCAACTAGAAACCATTCCTTTCAATCAGAGTTGCCAAATTCTGACAACATGAGCGACGGAAACTGATGGTGCGCTTGGATGTGGGTGTGTCCAGCCAAGCAACAACAATGTGGGGATGTGGTAGTTTAAGCTGTTGGACTAGTAATCTCAAGGTTGTGAGCTTGAACCCCAGGTCTACCAATCTGCCACTGCTGGGCCCCTGAGCAAGGCTCTTAACCCTCAAAAGATGTAATGTCACTCTGGATAAGGGTGTCTGCCAAAAATGGCATAAATGTAAAAAAGTAAAACAAAGTTGACAAAAGTTTAACTTTATAAGAAACATGGAACGACTACCAATAGGATTGAAGACATTAGAGTGCATGTCATCCATGACAAAGAGCACACACTTCTTCGCCTTATGTGATACGATGCATACATACACTTCTGAATTTTATATCCAAATGGCAAATCTCCCTCAGAAAGTTTCATTTCAGCAGCAAGAAACCTGATTTGTTGTCAAATGGAATGCTAGACACACCACCCGCTGATAAACATCATTACTATGGCAACCAGCAGTAGGACTTCATCGTACAGCGACTGACGACTTGCAGCAATAAATGTGTGAATGAAACTTAAGTGGAATCCAAAAATTTCAGCATACAGTGTGATATAGAAAAAGAATCAGTGACAACACATATCACAGCACGGTCCATCACATTTTATTCCTTGCATATTTTTTGAACCAGTGTGTGCCAACTTGAATGTTATTTTGAACATGGAATGTCTAGCTATAGGCCAAGACTGCCAGGCATCTTCTGAAAGCTTTTTCACAGCTACTCAGCCCTTTGGTCTTAAACTGCTGCTCACACAATCTAATAAACCCAATGAGCTCCAATTTGTTTCGACTAAACACAGTCGGGGTTGAAAGTGCCCTAGTTGTTTCCTGAAGAAGTTTCATCTATGCGAACTCTCGTTGCTCACCCCTGCGGCAATGTCTGCAGGTGTGACACCTCACTAATGAGACACTCTGAGACTTATTTTGAGGATTCAGTGTGGTGTGAAAACACAATCTGTTTGGGGTATGCTGATGTCTGGCTATCAGCAGAGAGCAGGTTAGTATGTTATTGCTCATTTCCAGCCAGAAAGCACACACTTCCTCTCCATGCATGTATGGTTATGTAAATGTATACATTTTGGGCATGATGGTTGTATAAGTAGGTAAGGTTTAGGGCTGTCTGTGTTGAGGTCCTGAGGAAGGACCTTAACCTCAACTGCTCAGCTGTGACACAGACCAGAATCGATGTGTTTATTCACCAAAGTCTGATATTGTAGCTTTTATTTTAAGAATAATACTAGTTGATCTGTAATCTTTCTTGCATGTTACAGGTGTATAGCATATGGCATCAGCTAGGTCAAAAGGATATATTTATTTTCAAACTAGCCCCAGATTATTTCTCATTTTATTTTCTCCAATGTGAGTACAGAAGCAATACTTCCTGACCCTACTTATATGTTCTGAAAAAACCTTTTTTTCATCACTGCAACCACTTTGGCATGACTTATTGAAGACTCACAACCAGAGGCACCATTAATGGTTTACAGCATGAGCTATTTTGAATACTTTTATGTTCACACACTCCCTGAAACTGACAAGGTGACATTACCATCTGAATTGAAAAAGAAACTTTGCTTTTTGCATATCAGCATATATTCAGATGGGTACCACTGATACCACAAATATCTATCCAGCCATCCTTTTTCTGTACAGGGATGCAGGGAAACAGGAGCCTATACCCCAATGGACATGAGGCACAAGGCAGGGGACAACCTGGACAGGGTGCCACAAACCCATCAAAGGGCATCAGAGATGCACAGACATACCCATTCATACACTGCCAATCAGTCTACAGAGCATGGGCAAGCTTTATGTACACAGGGCAGGGTTGGGAATCGACCCCTAGAACAAGGAATAATAAACGTCTTTATTAAGTCCATAATAAGTTTGGATTCTTCGTATATTATCAAATCTGGACGTCACATGAGCATCAATTCTATCATGTAGAGCTCGGGTCCAACATATCTGGACATTGTTTGCTTTTTCATACTCATTTACCAGATGCTTTTATCTAAATCCAATTCAGCTTAAAGGCACTTGATACAAGTGTGTTTTCCAGCAACTTACTAGAAACAAGTGTGAAATAGTTAGCAAGAAGAACATAAGGAGCCACAGCAGGTTGGGGTAAGTGGCGGTGCTCAGAAGAGCTACACACACTCATTACAATGCAGTCAGATAATCTACACATGTTGCAATCTTGTGAATTGAAATCTAAGTATTAAAATAGTTCAAATTATTTGTGGGAATCCTTTTACTATCTCATGCTTCTTACTGTGATTCATTCAACATGTTACGAAAAATGCAGTATGTTTTATTTGTGTCCAGGAAAATTGCCCATATTACCTGAATTCCTTTATAAAATATTTTTTAATTTTTTCACAAGTTGCAGGAATTTCAATTGGTTCAAGAATACTTTGAAAATTTGTACATGTATTTGAGCAAGAATAAATATTCCAGGAAGAAGAATGTTTTCTTAATGATACTGTGATATAAGCTAATGACTGATGTCGCCCAAATTACCCAAATTTAAGTAATTAAAAATAAGCAACTCATTAGCATGTCCCCAATGTCCTCATGCCATCAGCATTAAGACTAACTACATTTTGAATATTTGCTAATTATATGCTAAAAAAAAAAAAACCTCAGCTCTGCTATTTTCAACTTGAAAGCCAAATGACATTTTGGCAAAAAAACAAACAAACAAAAAACATGGGTTCTTGCTTGTTTTTTTATTAATGAATTTAAATAACTCATAATGTGTATCTTGAATTTATGTTTTTCTATATTCCTATAAAGCTGCTTTGTGACTACAATTGAATTTTTGCTTGTCATGACATTTTTTAGTTTTCTTAAGATTCATTGTTGAAAAAAATCAAAAGAAAAGGGAAAAGAAAAGGACTAATGGCACACCGGCTGTGGAATCAGTTTGGTCTTTCTTGGCTTATGTCAACCGCTGAAGTTAGTGACAAGGTCACACAGGACTGCCATTTCAGTGGACCATTGAATCAAGCAGCTCCAGATCACATGTCAAATCCCATGTCACATTGTTCGCTCCTCTCTGCTGGAGTTCTTCATTACAAGTCACACAGTCTCCTGTGTGCACTTTGATGGTGCTCTTTAGAAAACCTCGGCCTGCTGACAAAGCACCTGAGAATCACAGGGCAACATTTAACGTGCACCATTTTAACACCAACGGTTTCCCAATCATTTCATTAATATCTTGGGCTTTTTATTGCTATCAAGATGAAGGATAGATTTTTTTTTGTAATGACTGCATTATTTATTTCATCTATAGACTATTCATAGAAATAGTATGTATTAGTATATTCCTTAGTTTAGTATAAATAGCTGCTGAAATTAAGGCTGAAATTGAAGTCATCCATTGTTGGATTACATAAGAAGTGTAGGGTATACGTTTATGTTTCCATCATGTTTTCAATCAGGATTTGAAATTCTGTTACATTTACATTTATTCATTTAGCAGACATTTTTATTCAAAGCGACTTCCAAATGAGGAAATTACAAGCAAAGCGAAATATCGAGCAGAGGACAATACAAGTAGTACCACCATACAATATTTATAATTGAGTGCTAAAGTGCACAGAGTAAGAGCTAGTGCAAGTGCAGTTGGGGGTTAGTGAAGTGTTCACAGAAGAGATGGGTCTTTAGCTGTTTTTTGAAGATGGAGACAAATTCTGCTGTCTGGATTAAGGTTGGAAGTTCATTCCGCTACTGAGGGACAGTCAGTTTGAAGATTCACGGCCCTGCGTTTGTATAGGAAAGAGCAAAGGTAGCTGTTTTAAATGTGCAAGCAGAGCCAAGTCCCTCCCAAGTTTATTTATCCATCCATTGTCTATACCCACTTATTCCTAATTGGGGTCACGGGGGTCTGCTGGAGCCTATCCCAGCACACATAGGACAAAAGGCAGGGGTACACCCTGGACAGGTCGCCAGTCCATCACAGGGCCACATATGGACAGACAGCCACACTCACTCCTATGGGCAATTTAGAATTAACAACCTGATGTACATGTTTTTGGACTGTGGGAGGAAACCGGAGTATACCCACACAGGCACGGGGAGAACATGCAAACCCCACACAGAAAGGCCCCTGTCTGTTTGAACCCGGGACTCAAACCCAGGACCTTCTTGCTGTGAGGCAACAGTGCTAACCACTACGCCACCGTGCTGCCCGCGTTTGTTTATATAAAGATTTTTTTTCTCCAGTTAGCGAAAGCTGTTTCAAAAGCGTCAACCCATGAGACCAAGACTGACTTTGGCACACGTTCAAAAGCTACGTGATTTTTCATGCGTTTTTTTGTTGTGACAGATTGGTGGCATGTGTGCTCTATTCTAATTTTAGCCCAAGCTTGGTGGCAAGACTTCCTGTGAGGACTCATGACATGGAATGCTTGGCTTGGGTCAGTTGTTTGTAAACAGCCATTTACATACGCTTCGTATTGGTAATATTGGCAATATTTTTGGGTGGCTAGAACAGATTCTCTGCATTTACATTATTTCATATGGGAAAATGTGTTTCGCAATACAAAATTTCATCTTAAGAACTCACCTCCAGAACGTATTAAATTTGTATGCCTAGGTTCCACTGTATAAGGTTTCATCTTTGATATCGGCATAAGATTATTTGCTATTAATTTAAGGAATTTCCTGGATTTATTTTTGGAAACAGCCACAACAGTCGCACCACTGGTCATAAGGAATGAAGCTGGGGCTGATTTCCTTACAGCCCAGATTGTATATGGATGCAGCTTCAGTGTCAGGTGATTCCACAGAGTGAAATATATAGATCTGTTCTCCATGTACACTGATACTTTTCAGCTTGCTTCACTGAAGCATCCCAACATAGCAGTGATTAAGAAGTGAAATACAGTCCAGTGTGTAATGAACACAAACAAGAAGGATTATTTACTCAGTCATCCTTTTCCCTAAACGGAGATAGACTAAGCACACATTGTCCAGTGAAAGCACGTGTTAATTACAGCAGTATGTATACACACATTTGGTGCATGGCCCTCTAATAAGTAAGTGAATATGACAGGACTGATTACAATCTGGACTTTACAGTCAGCAGCTGGAGGAAGATCTAATGAGGTATAAAGGAAACGTCCATGCTGTAATCCCTTACAATACTTTCCATGTTGTTATTGGAAAAGCAATCATTGGCTAGCATAAAAAAGTTTATAATCAGACTTTTAGCCCATTAGAATATTGAAAACACTAACAAACTAAAGTACGGGAGTATATAGTGTCTAGACATGCTTTGCTGTTGGGAATAAGCATGTCCCATGTTAGCTTTGGTGCTAATTTATTAAAAATGAAAAGCATTTTCAGCATCATATCTTTAAATTGAATTGTGCAAAACAAAAATCCCAGGCTAATTAATCATGTGTTCATCTTAGTGTGAAATTAGTGGAAAAAGTAATCATTTACAAATCTTCCACAGGTCAATTAGTGCAGGTGCCTGCAATGCATTAACCGCTCCTGGCAACAATATGAGGTGGATGGAGTGATCGATTGGGTGGCAGCAGATGACTGATATTCGTTTTTTGGGGTGGGGAAACCCAGACACTTGCCTTGAGTTCTAATTAAGAAAGTCAGTGAAGTGTAGGGCGCTAAATACTGATGGCATGGCAATGAAGCCCAGTGTATTTCCGTTGTCAGAACCTCCTCTCATTAAAGTCATTACGCTGTGAGATGTGTGCTCGGTAAGCGCAGATGAGGACACCGAGCGGATAGGTCAATGAGAGAACTGGTCAAGCCTGCACATTTATTTACCTGTAGGAGTTGTAACGGGAGTACAGTAAAGCTTTTATACATCATCAGCAGGGTGGCTAAGAGGCAGGACGTATATAGTGGGGTTTTGCTAAAAAGTGGCTGACTTTCCAGACTTCTCCAAAACACCTCAGGCTACTTAGTGAGTCATGACGCATTAGAAGCACCACACATTACTATTCATGCCTCAGTGAAAAATAGGAATGCAGTGTTTTATTAGAAGAGATGCATTTGGGCTGGTATCATTTATTCAGGCTTCTGTCAGTGAAAGAACACGGAAAAGTGCTTTTGCGGTGGAGCCTGGGTTCTGACTAGCTAACGGTGCGCTCTTCCCATCAGACTGATAATGAAAAATGACTCGGCCCATAGTGAGGGCTACTCATACATAAAGGGAGGGGCAAGAGACAAGAGACACAGAGTCGAGGCCGATTGCATAACAACGGAGCTGTATGCTGACTCCAGTGGTGGAGGTGACAGGCTTCTAAGAACCCAAGGCATCTTTTTGCCATCCTGAGTGACCGGATGCAGCTCAGAAAGAAAGTTATAAAAGAAGAGTTAAGAATAAATAAACTGAATACACTGTAAAATATATACAAAATTACATGTATGTGTAATGTGAAATTATTGAAATGGGTGTAAATATTGCACATATATATGAGTGTCAGGCTTCAACACACTGACCCCATGATGAAAATACTTGAAATACTTTTTCCAGCAAGGAATTCTAAATGATATATATATATATTTTTTTTATATACAATCACCAGCTACATTATTAGGAACACCCGCACATTCATACAATTATCCGATCAGCCCATTATATGGCAGTAGCACAATGCATACGATCATGTAGATACAAGTCTAGAGCTTTAATTAATATTCGCATGAACATCAGAATGGAGAAAGGTTTCATCTCAGTGACTTCGACCATGGCATGGTACCAAAGTGTTTTAAAAAGCTTCTGATCTCCTAGGATTTTCATACGAAACAGAATAGTGCAAAAAGAACCTAGAGTTTACACAGAAGGTTATACAGAAAGGTACACAAACAAACAAAAAAATATATCTAGTGAGCATCAGTTCTGTGGGCAGAAATCCATTATTGATGAGTGTGGGTCTGAGGAGAATAGCCAGACCAGTTCAATCTGACAAGGAAGTAACTTAATGCAGTAACTTAAAAATCACTCTTTACAGTCACGGTCTTTAGAAAAGCATTTCAACAGCACAGGATCTGAGCCAAGAAGGGGAGTTGTAGTGGACATTTGGTATTTATATGATTATATGTGTTGTGCTGCTGCTGTTTGATTAGAAAATGTGCAGGTGTTCCTAATACATTGGACGCTGGCACTCTGGATCCACCGCTGCCCTAAGCAGGATAAATGAATGAAAGATATATGTTTAACATAGTATTTGTCATGTCACTATACATTTCGCACGTATCCTGTGCAAGGCAACGTTAGGCACAGGAACGCTGTGCAAAGACAAAGCTCCCTACAGCACACTCATGCTCGTCATTCCAATCACGACACACTGACATCGAAAGCATTACCACATTCCAAAAAACAGACAGGGCAGCTCACCAGGCTCGAGTGCTAACCAATTCTGTATTTCTGCTCAGCTGTCTGTTTTCTGAACCTCTGCAGGAAGATGTGACCTTCACAGAGAAGCGTGTGATTGACAGTCAACATAAAGGCAAGCCCGCCTAATTAGATTAGGAAACACGGCTCCGTGGGGGCTGCAGATGTGAAGAGCACGCTGATCAGTTGAGCAGGCGCCTTTGTTCGTGTCTGCAGGTATCTGCAGTTTCCCACTGCTAACAGACATATGCACATACACACACACACACACACACACACATACTCAGATGCAGGAACACATAGGTGGTGTTGTGCACACAGTAAACATAAAAAGGTTTGCACAGTAGCCTCATGGTGTGGGAAAGAGAATCATCGTGCCATGCTAAAGATGCACAAAAGTAATTGTTTCACATTTTCTCTGATGTAGACCAATTTAAAAGTGCTATTGACACTGACTGCTATGGAAACACTCATTAACAGCAAAAGCAAAAGCATGAATGCACAGCATTAAATGTGCAATGAAACTTAATAGACAATGACAATTTTTAAGCAAATGGTGTTACATTTTGTACGGCTAATTGATGCTGAAATGGACAGAGTGCCGATAACGATGGCGAATGTGATGATGAAATGACTGCAGTGTTAAGCTCCGCTTTGATCAAAAGGCCAATTAAGCGATCACAGAGCCTCAGTCAGCCTGCGTTGTTTGTATAATGCAGCTTTAAAGGGCGCCATGAATCTTCTTGACAACTAATGATGCCACAGTCAAGCCTGGATCAGGTAGGGGACGTTTGTACATATTCCTGTGGAGTGGTGCATAGAAAGGGCTGGGTGGCTTTTCCGTGTGAATGGATTGGTCAATGTACAAAATTCCTTCCACATACCATGTTTTATGAATGTAATCCAGTAATCAATAAAATGTATATTACCGAATGGTTCCACAGCTGCTCGCTTATCTCACCCTTCATTGCACTGGAACTGACAAGCACATTGCTCCTATTCCCAACAGGAAGAAAATCTCCTCCGGGGAGAGCACAGGACAGAGTGGGTAGAGGTGAAAGGCCAATGAGACGTCCCTGCAATCCCCACATGCCCACTTAACTGACACACAGCAAGCACACACACACATACACACGGCTCAGACGAGCTGTCTCGCTTACACTCAGCCAGCACACACACATGGTGACTGCAATGAGCTGTCTCACACACACAGCAAGCAGAGACCCTGAGTGCTACAGCCCACCTGTGCAGCTATCGTCTCTGGTGCATTGTGAATTCTAATAAGCTTCCAGCAACAGCAACTCTGCAAGCCAAGGTTAATCTAAGTAGCATCACCTAGTGATGTTGTGCCGCAGTGACAGCAACAAGCACAACAATCCACTTGCAGCTCATCCCACACACTCTCCCCGATCAGTGTGTGTGTGTGTGTGTGTTTGCTGCATTGTGCCTCACTGGCCATCACATTGAGTCAGATATGATTTCTTTCTGGATTGCATTTTTATGACACTGGGAATTTCTTTGCTATTTGTAAATTCGAGGCATGTTAAATTGATAACACTACATTCTATAATTTGGGAAATCTGGGCAAGTGTACAACCTCAGGGCAATAACATCACTCGGTAACGTAACAATGGCACAATATCCTGACATTACTTATTTTTCAAGACATGCTTTATTCCTCTTATACCACAGGAATTTGCCAATTTTTCACTAATTAAAGACACTTTTTGTAGCCACCTCACATGGTTGTTGGGCTTCAGTCATGAGCTTGGGTTACTGCCTCTGTGGAGTTACATATATTCTTCCTGTGGAATTCCTCCTGGTTCTGTGGTTTCATCTCACCTCTAAAAACAGGCATGTTGTCTATGTGACTCTCTTCAAGATAAAGTCATTACTAAACATATCTAAATAAATGAGTTATGTTTAATGTTATGGATCGTCTATGAAACAGGGTCAGTCTATCTTTTACATTATTGCAGTTTCAGACTCCCACAAGCCTCTCTATTTCTCACGCTCTTGAAATAGCCAATAATAAATAAATAAATGCAGCTTGTTATGGTACCTGAAGACTCCTGCTCCCAAATCAGAAAAAATATTACAAATTACAGCTCACCCTTACGCATTACAAAGGGTTAGAACTAGAAACTCTTTCCATTCTTCCATCTTCTGTAGCACTTATCCTACACATGGTCTCAAGGAACCTAGAGTCTATCCAAGGGAACTTGGGACACAAGGCAGGTGACACCCTGGGTGAAGTCCAACCCATCACAGGACACAGAGAATTTAGAGATACCAAATGTCTCTGAACTAGGGAGGTAACCAGAGAACCCAGAGGAAACCCCTGTAACACAGGGAGAACATACAAACTCCCAGAGATGGGAACAGATCCCCCAACTCCTCACATCCATGTCACGTATCAAGAATAAGCTCTATTTATAATTATGATTTCATAGAATTTAAGTTGTTACTATAGAATGTGTGCATTATTATAAACTTGGCTTTGTATCAGAGCTAATGATAAAGAAAATTCATGAAAACCTTCTGACTAATCACAATTAATCATTTACAGCACTGTGGTATAAACCACTTAACGTGCAATAGTTCAGCTAGGTATGATATACGAGGAAATATTACATTTCCTATATTTGAAGCTACAATCTTCCGTGCATGGGACATTACTCACCCCAAGAACTCACCCTTAGTTGTCCATTACCCTAATAATATTAGGGTCAAAATAATACATAACAAGGACTCTTAATTAAATTATAAAATTAATAATAAGAAAAATACATAAGCCTAATACCTCAGCCTAAGTGTGATGTTGGTTTCCTCAGTCAGCTTCAGAATCTATGAATATATTTGTGTGCCATGAGACTCCTGCAGATCATCAACAAGCTTTTTAATCATAACAGCGCAACTGGACAGAAAACATCCTGTTTTGCCTGAAGTAGCAATCTTACTCATTTCCCATTGAATTTCCTGTGACCAGAGACATGCAATTCTGTTATTTATGAAGCATTCACAGATGTCATTCACAAGGGTCATTACAGAAACTAGGGATTCATGATACTCAAACAAAAATGGTGGCAGAAAAATCAATATTGATAGTAAGCTGCTCCAGTTTGGTGTAATTGTTTACCTAGCATCAAAATTTTCACTTGGACTTTGCTGCTGAGCAAATTCTCATCTTTTTATATAAAAAATATATATATAAGTATTTTGAGTGAGATCTGATTGTTTTAAATAACTAAATACACTCACTGAGCATTTTATTAGGAACACCTGGACAGCTACTCATTCTTGCAATCATCCAATGCATAAAATCATGCAGATGCAGCTTCAGGTAACAGCCATCAGAATGGGAAAATGTGCTCTCAGTGATTTTGACTGTGGTATGATTGTTGGTGACAGACAATTTTCTATAAATGCCGGTCTTCTGAGATTTCCAAGCACAACAGTCTCTAGAGTTTACTCAGAACAGGGCAATAAAGAAAAACTATCCAGTGAGTAGAAGCTCTGTGGACAGAGACGCCTTGTTGATGAGAGAGGTCAACTGGAAAATGGACAGATCTTCATCTTTAAAAAGCTTTTCTATATAAGTTAAATATTACCAAATCACAGGAATGACCCATATACTGTTCATTCTAGAGTAATGACTTAAACTTTATGCAAGACATGTAATCATACGATCTTTCACACTTGTACCACCTGCTGTTTCCCTCAATTCGTGCTCCAGCTCTGCCCTGACTCTCACCTGTATGTAGTGTGTTTTAGCAGTGTCTTGCTCTGTTGTTCTAGTCTTTCTAGTTATTTATATTTCATACAACTGCCTCTGGCTTTCTTGTGCCTTTGTGCACTAGAACCTCGGTCGAATTACCGCAGCAATTCCGAGCCATGTTTCAGATGCAGCTCCAGTTCCCTGTCTGCAGGTCACCTTGTTCCACCACGCTAGACTCTTACTGACCTAGTGTTTTTTTTTTTTTTTTTTACATACCGATATGTAGTCAAATAATCAATAGAAGGCATATAGCAGAATAGCTCTAGCTGCTGCCTGATTTCAACCTTTATGGGTTAGGAACTGAAAATGGCTTCACTCCCATTTGCAATAGAAACAGCTGAGGGCTAATTGCACACAATGGCTCTCCATCAGTGAATAGGGGTCAAAGGCCAACGAGACGGCCCCTGAAAGCCCCACGTATTCATTAAGCTGATACACTCACACACAGAGCCAGACTGGAGTGTGGATTTATGTTTCATAACCTAATGTCTACCTTGGCTGTGGTTTCTGTGAGTTTTGGACAAACCTAAATAGAACCTCCTTCCACAAAACCAACCGTTATATTACATGTAAACACATGAATACATTTATATAAGGGACTATTACATCAAAACTGTATCAAAAATTATTACACCAATTAGCACAAAGCCTTATGGGTAACACTTTACAATAAGGTTGTACAAGCACATGATATCATTTGGAATATAGTAACTGTTTGAAATGAATAATGTGTTACACTTCATTACAAATGAATGAAGGATAGTTTACCACTTTCCTATGGGGATTGAAAACGCTATTAGAAATGAAGGGTTTTAGTATTAAGACATTATTCCTGTTAATGATCCATGTACATATGCTGACGTTTCAGTAGTAGTAGTATTATTTTTTTAACCCAAAAATAATGATTGCAGTTTTCTGTGGAAGTGAATAAGTCCACAGTAGAATATACTCTGTAGTAGTAACTTTACAGTTTTTAAGCTATATTTTTTGAGTAGAGGTAGAAAAACTACTCTATTTGAGTGTATGACTCAATTTAATGGCAATTTTTAAATAATTCAGTTTTTACACACAATCAAAATCAATTAGTTTATTGGAAAATGTACATTTTAGAAGCTCCATTTTCATTTCGGAAGCAGCAATGACTGAGATAGTGAAGACTGATGAGCATCCCTGACCCAATATATCAGATATCTTCAATATCAAGTGCTTTAAATAAAACAACATGATAATGATCTCAAGTCAAAAGCCAATATGTAAATATCATCATTTCATTGCTGAACATCCGACTCGCAGAAATCTGTACAGTTAAGACATTAGTTATCTGAGTAACCTAGACTAGCTAGCCATCTACAGCATGAAAACACTGGATTAAATGTAAAATATCATTTTGATATTTAGCTAACCTGTTAAGTATCCTGTTAAGTTAATACCTAGGATATTGCAAAACCTAGCTAAATGTTGTTAAAACCAACATTTCTAGGCATAACCATTAATGATTTGGTCATGACCATAATTAGGAGAATTCAAAATGGTTATGATTTCATTCATAATGGTTAACTAGTGCCTCAGACTCTGTATCTGTGTTTAACTTGACAGAAGAGAACACACATACATCTCTGTACATCCATTTTCAGTACCACTTGTATTACACAGGGTCACGGGGAGTCTGGAGTCTATCCCACACTGACACACACACACACACACACACACACACAAACAACCACAAACACACAAATGCTAATCAGCCTACAACCTGTCTTTGGACTAGGGAGGAGACTGGAGGACCTGAAGGAAACCCTCAAAGCAGAGGTAAAATGTGCTAAACACTAAGACAATTAAATATTCTCTTTTCACCACTGACCTTTTTAAAGAAGCCATTGTATCATTTCACTAATGAGACCAAAGAAACTAAATGAAATTAAAATCTATGAAAGTCTGTGAACTTCTTTCTCAACGTGCTGCCTTCGGCTATATTACCCTGCTACAGCACAGCTCTGCTGGAGTATTTCTCACAAGCTCAGTCTGATCCGCTGAAATATTTTGCTGGGTCTGCCAGTTGACATCCCTTGATATAATTACTGCCAGATGTTTATTAGAATTTTTTGAGGCAAAATGCAATTTCTTATTCAAAGTATTCACATGACAGTTTCCATAAATCTTTACTCCCTTTGCGCCGAGGCTCTCTGTTAATCCCTTTTGTACTCTTCCTCCTGTAATCCTACTATCCGCTGTTCAGCTGATTGTCAATTCCTCCCAGGAATTCTTCCTAATGTTCTTATGGAGTATTTTCCTCACCATTGTCAGCTCCGAGCTCGAACTCGCTTACTTACTCACTCATTCACTCATTCACTCACTCATTCACTCACTCATTTGCTCACATGCTCACTCACTCACTCACTCACTCATTTATTCACTCACTCACTCATTCGCTCACATGCTTACTCACTCGCTCACTCACTCATTTGCTCACTCACTCACTCACTCGCTCGCTCACTCACTCACTCACTCACTCACTCACTCACTCACTCACTCACTCATTCGCTCACATGCTCACTCACTCACTCACCCACTCACTTGTTCAGTCATTTACTCACTTACTCAACTCACTCACTTGTTTACTCACTCATTCACTCACTCATTTACTCACTCACTCACTCATTCGCTCACTCACTCATTTACTCATTCGCTCACATGCTCACTCACTCACTCATTCGTTCACTCACTCATTTACTCATTCGCTCACATGCTCACTCACTCACTCACTCACTCACTCATTCGCTCACTCACTCATTTACTCATTCGCTCACATGCTCACTCACTCATTCGCTCACTCACTCATTTACTCATTCGCTCACATGCTCACTCACTCACTCACTCACTCATTCGTTCACTCACTCATTTACTCATTCGCTCACATGCTCACTCACTCACTCACTCACTCACTCATTTACTCATTCGCTCACATGCTCACTCACTCACTCACTCACTTGCTCACTCACTCACTCACTCATTCGCTCACATGCTCACTCACTCACTCACATGCTCACTCACTCACTCACTTGCTCACTCACTCACTCATTCGCTCACATGCTCACTCACTCACTCGTTCAGTCATTTACTCACTTACTCAACTCACTCGCTTGTTTACTCACTCATTCACTCACTCATTTACTCACTCACTCACTCACTTACTCATTCGCTCACATGCTCACTCACTCATTCGCTCACTCACTCATTTACTCATTTGCTCACATGCTCACTCACTCACTCATTCGCTCACTCACTCATTTACTCATTCGCTCACATGCTCACTCACTCACTCACACACTCAGTTGCTCACTCACTCACTCACACCCTCACTCACTCAGTCATTCACTCACTCATTGACTCACTCACTCGTTCACTTACTCACTCATTCACTTGCTCTCTCAGACTCAGACATTCACTCACTCACTCTTTCACTCAATCACTCACTTGTTCACTCACTCTTCACTTTCACTCACTCACTCACTCACTTCCTCACTCACTCCCTCCCTCCCTCCCTCCCTCACTCACTCACTCACTCACTCACTCACTTCCTCACTCACTCACTCACTTCCTCACTTCCTCACTCACTCACTCACTCACTCACTTCCTCACTCACTCACTCACTCACTCACTCACTTCCTCACTCACTTCCTCACTCACTCACTCACTCACTCACTTCCTCACTCACTCACTCACTCACTCACTTCCTCACTCACTCACTCACTCACTCACTCACTCACACTGGAGCTGCTGTGGATTTGTGTAAACCTTCACTGTTAAAAATGTTACATAAATATGGAAATTGTTTAGAAATGAATAACCTTGGGAAAAGTCCAGGTCGAAAAAAACAAACGCTGTGCAACATGCGGCAAGAAGTAAGTCTTTCCAACTAACCAGGTTTGAATATTTATTTAATACATCTTCTAAACATACATTTTTCATTTGTCTTTAGCAAACCTTTCTGGTACTGCAAAGAGGCAAGAGAATCGGAAGTTGTCAAAACGGTGACGCTGTGAAAGATTTGGTGTAAAATAACTACAAACACTCCCATTGCAAAAGAACACAGAATTGTTTCGCTACGGACAACAAACACCATGAGATCGTTAACTTCAGATGCAATGGCACTGATATCACGTACTATGAAGATTCGCAAAAAACATTGCTTAGATGGGTGTCATTGCAGAATAGTGACACAAAGCTTGCACTGTAGTTTATGTTGTTGTTTTTTTTTGGCAAGTTGGAAATAAAGCAGTTTACCATTGAATATGATTCTGCAGAGAGCTGACATTTCCTCCACAACACATTCACTTGCCTTTGACTGTCTTACAGCTGATTCTTTAAACTGTAAATGATTTGACTGTAGAGAGCGAGATTAAAGTGATACAATAGTGGTCACACTGAACAATATTTATGCCCTCTCATGGCTGTGTTTAGAAAATTCGATGCTACCAACCAAAGAACAAAACAAAAACAATCATATAAAGAAAAAAAAATAATTTAAGCTGACCAGTATAGAAATTTACAGTATGTACAATCACATACAATTAAAATATACCTATATTTTAGTATTCTAAAGATTTTTTTCCATTCAAGCACTCGTCACTGACAAATCAAAATGGCAGAGTATAAAAAGAAGAAAGAGGGGGGAAAAAAGAAAACAAAAAAGCCAACCAAACAAAAAAAAAAACTCAAAACAAAACAAAAAACAGACTCTAACTAGAGTAACTGAAGTTTAGTAAGGCTTTGCCGACTATGTGCCAGAGAAAACAACATCAGAAGTCCATCTTGAAATGAAGATCTAGCAACATTGCTAAACACGACAGGCACCCATACCTCCAAGAATGAAACTAAATAAATAAAAAATATATTCATATATGTATATATACGTTTATAAAATGAAACACTGGAAAGCTTTGTTCATTAGATACGTGGTCGCCATATCAAAGGCAACATATCTTTTACACAACTTTGCTGTCTTTTATTCATATCAGTTTTTAGGAAAATGTTTAGCTTTGTAGAATTCTGTACACTATATACTGTACGAGTAAAGAAAATGTAAAAGTTTTCTTTAAATATTTTGTACTTTTTATTCGAGTGTATTGAAAAAAAAAAATGGTGTTGCAGGCACTTAAGTCCATCCCCGACGTGTAGGTGATTTTACAGTGGCGCAGTAAGGTTAGGGGCCGTTTGGTTTCTCCTGGATTGTGTTGGCCTCAGGCCTGACGAAGCGCACCAGCGTTAGCCAAGGATGTCCAAGTAGACCGGTGCGGCTTTGCCCAAGGCATACAGGACTTTCTGAATGTCTTTGATGTTCAGTCGCTGCTGCGGTTCTCTCTGCCAACACCCCAGCATGAGGTCGTAAACTTCCTTGGGACAAAGACGAGGCCGATCCAGAACGCGCCCTTGTGTGATGCACTCAATCACCTGTAGGATGAAAAGGAGTTAGTAACTTCACTTTGTACTTACAACCTTATAAAGCGCCTAGAATTTGTAAAGGTTAAATAAAGTTTCTTTCTAACATTCAAAAGTAACCAACTGACTGAATAGTGACAACAGTTAACTTTTAATGCTTGCTTGATCGGCTATAAACAAGACCATTCAAAATGGTTGCTGGTTCACATTAGTACTTATGACAAACACCATGGACCAGACTCCAAGAAGAATAAACTTCTCCATCCATTTGCTTGTAAACATTGTTTTCATCACTGCCTTTAAAAAAAAAATCTATATGTAAAATATATAACCTATAAAAAAAACCTCATTTTTCTGACCTAAGGTCTTTAGACCTGTAGTCCAATGATCTGCCTTCAGGTAAATATTTGACATAAATGTATGTGATGAGCTAAACCACAATAGAGGATCAGCTACAGAAGCTGACGAAGCTATAACGAAGACAGTTTTTTTCTACAATCATCTGTTCAGTCTGCTGAAATACTTTGATGGGTCCATCAGTTAATGAACCATAAACCAAACTGGTAACTATATCATATAAACTATATGATAAATTCTGTATAAAAAGCTCTAAATGTTTAACTAAAGTCTTCTAATGCACATTACATAGTTGTATTATTACAGTACAGTACGTATTAAAATGCTCTTTTGGAGAATCCAAGCTCATATTAAGCATATGCTATTTTTATTGCATCATCAAATAGGCCAGCCAATCACATTGTAGTATGCAAATAATATTTGTCATAGCATTGCTTTACCAGAGCACAAGTGAGAGCAAGTAGGTTTGGGGTCAATTTCAATTTATCTGGATTTCGGAAAGAGAATTTCTTGAAGAGATGCACCCTTTTCTGTGCTATTTTCTATTTTCTAATGATTTTATCTGGAACTGCCACATCTAGAGATGTATTATCCAATAAAACCACAGACTTAAACTGCTCAGGGTGAATATGAATCACTACAAACTCTGCTGGCTGTGTGGCAGCCAGATCAGAGATCACACTCAGGTCCTAAATATGTCTGTATGCGTGAAATTCTTCAGCACCTCATTATTGGACAGCTGAAACCACGGCTGCTTGCCGTAGGTGAAGATCTCCCACATGATGACGCCGAAGCTCCACACGTCACTCTCTGTGCTGAACTTCCGGTACATGATGCTCTCAGGCGGCATCCAGCGAATGGGAAGCATGGTGTGACCGCCCACCTGGAGAAGAACAGATTACACACGCCACGGTTAGTCAGCCAGCACGCGTCACACTCGCTAACAGCATGATGAGCTGTGCCCCAGAGCACTTGTAGCTGTAAACAACAGATATAGTCTGATATTGAGTGATTAGAGGTGACATTCGAAGGTGAAATTGTGAAAAGAAGCACAATGAAGAATTGCACTTTTTTTTAGCAAAAGGATCATCATCCATTTAATCTCTCTGGACATAAAAAAAAAAACTTCCATGAATGGCAATAATTTATTGTACAATGACTCTTCTTTGCTGTTGTGGTCAGGGTAGATGTTTGAAGGCAAACACAGAGAGAATGAGGAGGAGCTTCTTCCCACAGGCCATTCAAGCCCTCAACCATGACAATACTTACAGCCTGGACTTTCTCTACGTAACACACGCAACCTCAACTGGACTGCACTACATACAGTATAGTGTACATATTTTGCACATCTGCACTTTAATCACAATAGTCATACTGTTCAATCATTGATCTGCATTGATCTCTTTTGTTTGCCCACTTTTCGGGTCACCACAGCGGATCACATGTTTTTGATTTGGCCAAGTCCTGACGCAACCCTCGCATTTTATCCGGGCTTGGGACTAGCGCTGAGAGTTAGTAGTGGCTGGGTTAGCTCCCTGCCCGGGAATTGAACCCAGGCCACGACAATGAGAGCAGAGGATCCTGCCACTGGACCATCAGGAGGCCGCACTGATCTGCACTGATATACACTGATCAGGCATAACGTTATGAGCAGTGACAGGTGAAGTGAATAACACCGATTATCTTCTCATCACGGCACCTGTTAGTAGGTGGGATATATTAGGCAGCAAGTGAACATTTTGTCCTCAAAGTTGATAGGAGTGTCAGAAGTGTTAGAAGCAGGAGAAATGGGCAAGCGTAAGGATTTGAGCGAGTTTGACAAGGGCCAAATTGTGATGGCTAGACGACTGGATCAGAGCATCTCCAAAACTGCAGCTCTTGTGGGGTGTTCCCGGTCTGCAGTGGTCAGTATCTATCAAAAGTGGTCCAAGGAAGGAACAGTGGTGAACCGGCGACAGGGTCAAGGGCGGCCAAAGGTCATTGATGCACGTGGGGAGTGAAGGCTGGCCCGTGTGATCCGATCCAACAGACGAGCTACTGTTGCTCAAATTGCTGAAGAAGTTAATGCTGGTTCTGATAGAAAGGTGTCAGGATACACAGTGCATGATGGGTCAGGGCTGTTATGGCAGCAAAAGGGGGGACCAACATAATATTAGGCAGGTGGTCATAATGGTTTACTTTCTTCCTTTTCCAACCTTTACAAAATATTCTGTTGTTTATTGTAATATGTAAAATCTAATTTCAGAATACCATCTGAAATTTAAATATTTAAATTTTATCATTAGTATTTTTTATTCTTTATTTTGATTCTATTTTCTAATATTTTTGATGACTGATTCTATTTTATGACCCGGACAGTCAATAAAGCATTTCACTTCACCACCCGCAACGTATGGTTGTGTATCTCACAAATGAGCTGGACAGTTCGCGAACCTGGATAAATGAAAGTGTCTCAACACTGACACATCCAGCCATAACGGCCATAATCTGTAATGGCCGGACAACAGGTTCTGTGCTGCATTAATCAAGCTAACACTCTGCTTTCATTAGAGGGGAATATTCTCAAATCTCACATGGCTATTACTGATCCCCGAGATGATGTTTTCCGTTCTAATTCCCATCCCTCCTGCTGTCCCATGTTACTTCAGGCTACTCTAACTTAATGTTGTGCACACAAACGTAAACGTGCTTTGTCAATATCTCCCTCTGCCAGATTTAATTAGGTGCTTTTATCATAATTCTGGAACCATGTTGTTCAAACATATTCATTTACATGCCATCACACAGCGTTCACTATAGCACGTCTCCTCACCTTCGTAAAAGTGTGAGCTTTTTTTTTCCAGCATGGCATCTGTGGGATGCTTCTCGCTGGATTAAGCAAACTAATTAAGTTAGGGTGGTGATTTGAAATGACCTTTTGGTGGCACACACACACCGACACACACAAACACACACACACACACACACTGGCTTCACTACACGTGCAAATGGATCTGAATCCCTCTTTAAAGAAGGCGAATTATAACCGGTTAAACAGGCGTGCAAATGATAGCGCTATCACCTTGGGCTTTGTGGCTGAGGCCAAAGCAATTAGCCCAGCAGGGTAGGAAATTAATAACTCCCCAAACCCCCTCCTCCGCCCCCCCCCCCTATAAATAAAATAAAATTATAGAAATATCTGTTGAAAAAAACAAATGATCTTCTCATTCGCAATTACTCACACATTTCCTTGTCATTCTGGAGCTTTCGCTTTCACTGGCGTGTAAACTGGATTACAGGCCAGTCGTGGCTGCACGGTGGAAGGTGAGATTGGATTAGTGGTGTGGAAAGTCGTGCAGCATGGCAGAGGACGGATTACAGTTCCTCAAGTGCTACTCACCAGGCATTTACACTTTTAAGTGAAGATGAAGCAGATTGTACTTCGCCCATAGGCTTTTTTCAAACTCCAGAAGAAAACAAGTTTATCCGTTGTACAATGCTTGTTCTATAAACACTATAGGACAGCTAGAACACTGGTTCCAGCTTGCAAGATATTTATCGATTTTTCTGCTCAAAATGACTGACATGGCTGAGCTGTGAATTTCATTGGTTTATCAACAGCCACCGCAGGAAATCTGAAGCCTGAGCAACAATAATCCAGGCAAGCTGAACTCGTACTGTTATTTTCTGGGGTCGCTGAATTTGCAAATACAGGATGTGAGGTGATGCAGGCTCACATGATGAATGTGCCTGTGTGTGTGTGTATGTGTGTGTATTTGTCACAGTAGCTCTCTTTTACGTTCTGTTTTACTGCCTCATGCTTTCTGGTTCCTAACAGCTCCTGGGTTCTCATCCATGAGTTCATCAGTGTGTGTCCAGAGATCAATTTAAATCCACAACCATCATCGTCTTATATTTACATTTATGGCACTTGACATACGCCCTTATCCAGAGCGACTTACATTTATCACATTTATACAACGGAGCAGTTATGGGTTAAAGGCTCTGCTCAAAGGTCCAACAGTGGCAACTTGGTGGTCCTGGGATTTGAACTCACAACCTTCATTTGAACTCCACACATCAGTATTCACACATTAAGATTTATGAATTCCTTCAGTATTTCATGTAATTCTCTGTCAGGGCATGATGTCAAAAACAAAATGAAATTCATATTATTCCAATCTGCTGGATCAAGTGCTATTTTATATGATGGGGTATAATGAGAGTGGAAATAAGTTGAACTAAATTTGAATTGACTAGGATAATGATATAACTATATCACAGCAATATACCAGACTCGTGTTAGATGTTTATTTCAATGCTGGCAGCAAGGACCTTCTCATTCTTATATCACTGTGCTAGTCTTTCTATTTTTCTGTCCCTCTTACTTTTGTGATGCATATGACCAGGGAAAAAAAAAAGCTGTTTCCTTCGTCAGCCTGCAGTTTCTTGTCCTGTTTTTTTTCTCATTTAAAGGCATGTGTTTACATTTAAAGCTCAGTCCCACCAGGATTTTCTGATTTTGCAGTTGCGGAAATTAATGCAAAATCAGCAGATTTCAGAGGAGCTGGCAATTTTTGAAAATTTACTGCAGATTTTTCAACAGATTTGGGCCGAGACATGGCATGTGACATCATCACGACATGGCACATTCAGCCAAAGCCCATGCACATGAGTACAGCAATCATAGAAAGTGATTACATATGTGTATTGACTGGTAGAAGCTTAAAAGAAGAAATTGTGCTTGCAATTTTGTGAATTCAGTTAGTTTTCTGATTAAAGCACCAAAAACTCACAAATGTCACAAATTAAAACAAAACAATCCCCAAAAAACTCTGAAAACCAGGCAGGACTAAAAGGTGGTGGTCTAGCCTCTATTGGAAATTCCTGTATAGGACAATTCTACTAAGACAAATCTGAATGGGGCTGCATAACTCATCCGTGAATAAGCCTAACTTTGCCCACGTAAATATTGACGTAACTTTTAGACTTAAGTTCTCGACTCTGAATACAGCCCTATACTGTGATCATGTAAATTAGTAGTAGTTTGTGGCGTAAAGACACTGTATGCGGTTACCTCAGGATCAGGTTGCTATTGTTTTTCCCCCTGAAAGTTTCATTCCATTTATCAAAAGACCTAAGACATTGGATACTTGACACAGCATTAAACGTCAGGAAATCAATGCAGCACTTTCAATACCAGCACAAAAGTGTTCGGATTGGCTGTTAGTGAAAAGGTTGCTATCTTTTCCCATTCTCCCCCATTCACTTGTTTCTGTTGGCCAGGTGCTCGAGGCCTGCAGGAGCGCCAATGTCAATATGACTAGTGGTGTGTGGATTGTGTGCTTGGCAGAACCCATGTTTATAATCACTCGATGCAGTGAATATGTCCAGTGTGGTTATGATTTCCTAATCTTTCAGCTGTGTCAATATCGCAGCATGTGTGTGCTTGGGAGATGCTATCAGCTGGTGCAATATGAGCTTTCTACTTCCTGCTTACTGGCCTACATTCAGACCTCCATCACTTAATAAGGACAGGAGGTTTCACTAACGTAATGTGGGTGCAAGCAAAAGAAGTCTGAGGTTTAAATTCAAATTAATTAGGTATTTTAATGCTAATTAAAAAAACACAAGCTTTGATCTAAGGTTTGAGCAGGTGTATTAATACTAATTGAGAATTCAACACAAAAATAATTAGACGTAATTACGCAAATGAATTAGATTATTTGGTCTATGATATAATAAATTACAATTTAATTATAGGCCAAACATTTGGTCCCTATGTGACTCCTGCTTGGTTTTTATAGTCTCGTATAAATCATCGCCAGCTGTGTTGACATGCAAATCTGAATGATTTCAGTCTAACAGACTAAACCTAAACCTGGCGAAATTCATTTAGTTAAATTTACACACATGCGAAGAGCAGCATTTTGCATCAACGTTACCATGGCCTAAGTTGGCACTTGACTTCGTTACCCACCAGCCCATGCCTGTCACATGATCAAAACACTCATGTCACATGCCCCAGTCACCCTCACCTGTGGCCCTAACCCTGAGCACCACTATTTAACTTCCTGTGTTTCGGTGTATCACTGACAAGCTTCTGTTATTTGGCTGAGTCATCGTCCATTAGCCTCTTTCTTATTCTGTATGTTTTACTATTTTGGTTTGTGCTTCCCTGTTTGTTTGCTCTTTTTACACCTTGTAAAAAAAAAATTCTGAACATGCATCCCCTGACTCTGCGATTGCTTGACATATCTCTGCATGTTAACCAGATATTCAGTTTTATCAAGTCATGACCTTGCTATTATAATGTTCTATCTCTCACTCCTTCTAGAACCAGTTAGAAACTTCTGATACTACGATGACAATGTGCTAAATGAGTTTTAGCAAAATGTCCCACACATGTCCTTACTGAACAGAAGGTGAGAGGAAGAATTTGCATTAACTGAAAGGTTACTTGGATGCCCTCCAAATTCTCAATACATTTTAAAGGGTTTAAAATCCATAACTCTATCTTTGTTTCACAGCATGATGGAGCTGAATGTATGCCAGGATTCAGATTAGTGAAGCAGTGATTCTTGCCCTGAATACATTCGCATAAATGAAGTTTATTGAGCTATCTGCTGGATTATTAACACACACCTAAGTTGCACCCTCACTTTGGTTCATATTCAGATCCAGGAACTTAAGTACATAATTTATGTCTGTATTTATGCAGGGAAAGTTACTCATATTCAGACTCGGGTTATGCAATTGCTTGACTTTGCCATTCAATTTGTGCAAAGCACTTGCATGTAGTTGCTCATTTTTCTTGAGTAGAAACATCTGAGACAGGGTGATAGAAGGACCAGCTTCAAAATATATGCACCTACAATTAGACCAAAAAATTAGGATAGAAATAGACAGAAAATTAGGGATAAAAAATGCAGACTAAGGAAGGACATAGCTGGGGATCACACCTCATGCTGAGAGGGTTAAATCTACATGTAGGTTATTTTATCATGCTTTTATTTCACTATGTTCTATTGTTATTTTGTTCATTTGATTAAAAAATCATGCATATAGTTTGAAGGATAAGCTGATCATACACTCATCTAGTACAGATGCTTGAAACTAATTCGTAATTTTACGATAGATAGGCGTTTAGATAAGTGTCTCTGATAAAGATACTGTCTCCTCCAATTTCCTCCATATTAGAAAAGGATGGAACTATTCATTCATTAATTACAGCCACAAAATCTCATACTGTGGATACATCAAGAATTGAGAAGCTACAGCAAATATGTGAGAATATTCTGTTTTCAACTAACTTCACCACGTTGACGCAACTCTCACATAACTCTGTAAGTTCTGAATCCTGATGTGCATAATCTCGGCATCTTCACTACACTGTTAACATCTGCTGAATGCAGATCTTTAAAATCAGCCGTGAAACCGATACACACCCGATAGTAGTCCATGCTGTAGATGTCCCTGGACATGCCGAAGTCTCCAATCTTCACCAGGAGCCCATTTCCCACCAGGCAGTTGCGTGTGGCCAGGTCACGGTGCACAAAGTGCTGTGAGGACAGATAGACCATGCCGGCTGCAATCTGTGTAGCAATGTGAAGCATCTGAGAGAGACCGAGTTCGCCGTTGCTCTGCATCGGATGGCCGTCCACCAAGATGGTGGCGTCTGGACCATGAGCCCTGGGAAACAAAACAGGAGCAAAGATTCTCAGTCTACTTGGTCATTAATGCTGAAGTTCTTGCAGCTTTTCTATAAAAAGAGGCAGAGGCGAGGCATAAACGGGTAAGAAGCTTGTCCTGGATTGCCGTGAAAGGTCAGACTATGCAAAAAAGTTGCCCTACAGTCACTGCAACCTCTCGAATCTGTGAACGTGCTATAACTTTGAAGTAGCTCGATGTGTAGCAAAATATCTCACATTTCGTTTCCCTCTTTCCTGCTAAACAGAACTCACACGTTGTTTAGGGTCCGGGACTTTGTTGATTTGCCGGGCCCTTTTTCATTCTCACTGAATAGCTGTGATGATTGCAGACGGATTTGCATAAGGTGTCTGTTTAAATGTGCTCCAGCGTAATTTCTGCCTTGCAGATAGTCTAACACGGGAAACGCCCCCTCGCCAATGTGCTGGAGATCTAACAATCAAGCAGTCTTCGAGTCAGAGAAGCTATTTTGCATGTAAAACACACTCCTGCTTGTCTTGTGAGCTGGATAGCGAGTTCTCTTCAGGCCAGCTTTATTCCACACACGCAGCGTCTGGGTAAGACCTAATTGGAGTCAGCGACCAGCATCGCTCTATTCTTTTATTCCCCCCCCAAAAAAACTGACTAGCTCCATGTGCCTGCTGCATTTTGGGGGAAAAAAAATCATTATTTGGCATCTCAGAGTGCGAGTCGATAGGAAGCCTTTGTGCGTGAGAGATGAAATGTATCCTGTTTTAATTCACAATTGAATAACGTTATCTTGTTCAACAATATTCATTTAACTCCGAAGAGCACCTTCTCTAGACATGATCAGCTGAGAATATCTGTAGCACAGATATTTTCACCCCATAGACACAAAGGAATTATCCTGTATGCTGCATGTACAGTGAATATTTATGACAGGATAATTCAGGCAGAGAGTAGTATGAGCTGTGAAATATCTCACAGTTGAACTGTCATGCAAGAGCAGAGTAATAAGACTTTTTTTGAAAGAATTTCTTCAGCCATACTACACAGGATTTGAGACGTGAGTAGCAATTACTCTATGTGTACGCTACGCGCAATCTTCCTTACACTTGCATCGTAACCTGGCGAGCTGACTTGTCGCGGTAAATTACTCAGGACAGATGCAATCATCAAAATGCACTTCTGGCACAAGTGGCAGCATCCCGCTGGCGTGATAAACAGCACTTTGCTTCAGCAATATTGAGCGTCTCATTGATGGGAAGTTTCATTGCTGCTTTAGCACTGCCTGTTCCCGACGCTCGTTTTCTGAAGGAAGGCATCTCACCTCAGAAACTTATTAAGGTCTCCATGCTTCATATACTCGAACACCATGATGAGCGGGTCGCCGTCCACACACACGCCGTAAAACTTCACAATGTGCTCGTGCTGCAGGTTGGTGAGCAGCTCAGCTTCTCTCTGGAAGTCTTTTCTGGCGGCCAGAGTCGGGTCTTTCAAGGTCTGGGAAAAGGGAAACATCTAAATTAGATTTAGAAAAAAAAAATGGAACAAATCCACACTATGATGTCTATCCTGAGAAAACAGGGACATCTATACTGCAGAATATCTATAAATCCTCTACAATATTAAATAACTCACACTTTCACACTGATGGGAGCCCTTATGAAAGAAATTAAGCAGGATAAATAATGGTGTTCAGTTGAATGTACATCTATGAGTGTAATTAATCTAATACAATAACTGAACTGAAAAAATATTAAAAAAAAAAAAAATTCCCCTTAGGCTAAATGTTCTTGATCGGACATGCTGATTAATGAGTTATAATAAAGGGATAATTCTGTTGATTGACTTTTGGGCCATTTGTGGGTGCAGGATTGTCAAATGCAGGGCTGACTTTGTTCAGACAAGTGGCTCAAATGAGACCATGGAAGCAGAGGCATGGTTAAGTGCTGGTTTGTGAATGGAGAGTGAAGTGAGAGTGAAAATTTTGCAAAATCATAACACATACAGCATTCAGCATCACTGATATTCCATATTTAACAGCAAACGAATGCATTCCTGAGTTTGTTTAGTCACTTTTATTAGCTACTTTCTACTCTGATGAGAAAAAAAAAACATCAACCAATCAGAATCATGCATTTTTCCTGTTTCTGTTTGAACACCTGACTCTGAACAGAGGGATATGGAGGTGACATTTCTTTGTTTGTAATGCTCTGAATGTCTAAGAAATAGAATGGCACAACCACACTGTAATAGGAACACTGCATACTATCAACTGTGCTTTTAGTTGATAATTTGTTGAATACACCAGATTGCAAACATCCATCCATTTTCTATACCACTTATCCTACACAGGGTCACAAGGAGCCTGAAGCCTATCTCAGGGGTCTCAGGGTCAACTCATCAAATTGCACAATCCCACATTTTAGAGATGTCTGTGGACTGCGGAGGTAAGAACTGAGGGCACAAAGCCTTTATCTCCACATGTACATTACAGCGGAATCCTTTCATTGCATATCCCAGCTGAGGAAGTTGGGGTACAGAGCGGCTATGATACAGCACCCCTGGGGCAGTTAGGAATAAGGGCCTTGCTTGATTGCCCAACAGTGGAGCTTAGCAGTGCTGGAGCTTGAACCCCGATCCACTGATCAACAACAGAAAACCTTAACCACTTTAGCCACCACTGCCACTATAACTGGAATATTCAGAGAAAATCCCAAAGTACAGGGAGAACATACAAACTCCATACACACCACAAGAGTGGGAATCAAACAACCAGCCCTGGAGGTACAAGGCGAATGTGCTAAACTCTAAGCCACTGTGGTCATAGTAGTTTATGGACCCTTAATATGCAGTTCTAATGCTGTTGGGCAATAGTCAGTCACACTCTACAATGACTGTCCCTCAGTGGTGGAATGAACTTTCAACCTCACCAGAACATGTTAAAAAAAATGGCTAAAACCCACTTCGTCTATGAAACCCTTAACTACCTCTAACTTTCCCATAGTCCAAACAAACAAAAAAAAACTTATTTTACCTCTTACACCTCTACTCTGTGTATTTTGTTCCTGTGCACTCAATTATGGTTGTATTGTCCTCTGCTTTGCTTGTATTTCCTCATTTGTAAGTTGCTTTGGATAAAAGCATCTGCTAAATGAATATGTAAATGTAGATGGATATCCAGTGTGAAGCTCACCTTTCTTTCAAACAAAAATCTATCAATATAAGATTTTTAGTTTTGTTGCCCACTGTTTACAAATGTTTTAGGATTATTTTTGAGGAATCAAGCATAATAGCACCACCAACAGTACACAATACAACTGAATGGTATGAAGAAGAGATACTAGGGCTGATTTCTTTCTAGTCCAGACTGTAGATTCCTGAAGCATATCATTGACAGCCTCGCCAGTCGATTACACAAATTACACAGACACTCTCTGGATTTAGATTTGTTGTCCATTTGGGGTGATATTTTTCATCCCACTTTGCTCATCTGCCTCATCTGTAGCATGTCATCAGCAGTGACTGAGAAGGTGTGTGTGAAATAATGAGTGTATTGAATGTGAACAAAGAGTTATGTTTCTATTTCCTGTCTCTGATATTTTGAGAAGAAAAACCCAGCAAACCCAGTAGAACGTCATGCATTTGGAAGACTTTTAAATTAGATATCATAACTGTAGCTGCCTTATTATGCCAACAAGATACAATGCAACACTCAATCCTAATACTTTTATGGCTGAGATAGTGATACACACTAGATTTAAGCCGTCCTAACTGATATCACAAGTATCCGCCACTGTAGGTATCATACTACTACTCACTCACAGATGAACTTGACAATTTATTGTGACCTTACATGTAATGAATCTAGTCCTAATCTGCTATATTCAGTTCCTCAATTTTCAAATCTCATGCTTTATGTTATCACAGATCTGTGAAATGGCATCAGACACGGATATGCTATTTTAATGATGCACCATTGTGCTTAGCAGGAGTGCTCTGAATGGCTGGGAAGATCCTTAATAATCATCAAATCCTCCGTTTTGTATTTTAATAGGCCAGGACTCATATGAATGAAATCTGAATGCGGCTTTTGGATATACTCTTATGACCTTGTAGCAGTGACTGCGTAGGTTGAGGCTTTTGCCCGATAAAGATAGGTGCCTCATGCTGCCACAAATGTTCAGCCTATCCACTGCAGATATTTAGAGAGATTCCTCAGTGTAGCCTGCAGCTTCCTCCCACGCTCCATTACTCTGGGTATTGGATATTTCTTTCTGTGATATAATCCAATCAATTACACCATCCTTAAAAAATAGCTGGGGCTCAAACAGCACATGGGCTGATCTGACTGCTCGACGAAAAACTCTCTGAAACACGCCACGTGGATGTTCAGATGGAGAGCAGTGCTAACACTACAGATGGCTCACCATCCCCCCTGTCAGCGAATCTGTTAGCTTCCTGTAGCTCACTGCCATGTCCTTAACAGTGTTCCTGCCCTGCATAACAGACACCCCATCAACGGTATCACTGCGGTGTGTGCTGTCTGCCTGCGAATCTGTCTTACCCTCGCTCCACAGTGAGGCACCTTGGAGGCAGAGGAGCACTGGCCTCTGAGTTTATTTTCATGCTGTAATGGTTTTAATTCACTCAATTGAATCAACAGAAAAGAGTTCAGTTGCTGAGAGCGCACGTTCAACACTAAACATCATTACAGGTCCTAAAAAGCAGTTCCAAAACTGTGTTATTGCTGGCACAGCAAAACAGAACCGTCAAGAAAACAGGACGCCTGATGATATCACTTAGGTAATGGAGAGGATCTGCCCTGAAGGCTTCATTTTTACATGTTACTAAATTCACTGTATGCTCTACAAGACAAAGTAGTGATGCTTGAAGAGATACGGTAGACATGGACGAAGATATATGTCGCCTAAAACATGCAAAAATCAATATGACCAACAGACCTCTGTGCCTTCTATAAAAACGGCTAACGACCCAACATCCATCAAAATGCCTGAACTATAAATTGGGGTGAAGTCAAGACAGAAATGGTCCAGCGTTGCAGATACTCAGCCATTTCACTGAGAAAAATTGAATTTGAATAGCTGTCTCACAAACTTCAACAGGCCCAAATCGAGGGCATAATTTTGACCCTCTCTTGAACACAATACAGCAAAAGGAACTGTACAAGTAAAGTGCACAAGCCTGATGTGTAACAACTAAAAACAGCAGGCACTTCCTTTAACTCTCCAGTTCTGTTTTACAGCAACCCTCTTTAGTGCCCACTTTTCTCCCAGTTATAGACTACCAAATCCCATCCACTGGTCTCCTATAATAGTATAGAAGGATGAAGACTAACACATCCTTTACCGATTCAAGAAAAGCCAGCCAATGCATTTTTTTTCAGAGATACACTACCAGTCAAAAGTTTGGACACACCTTCTAATTCCATGGTCTTTCCTGATGTTTATTTCTTTCTACATTGTAAAACAATGCTGAAGGCGGCCGAAATACACAATAATCTCGTTTGAACAGTTGATATTGAGATATGTCTGCTACTGATGCTCTGTACAGCCTTCATAACGGCTCTAATCTGAGGTGCTGTTAATTGGTGATTTCTGAGGCTGGTAACTCTAAATGAACTTCTCCTCTGCAGCAGAGGTCAGTTTTGGTCTTGCTTTACTGGGATGGTCTTCATGTGAGCCAGTTTCATCATGGTGCTTGATGGGTTTTGCAAATGCACTTGACAATACTGTTCTTGCAAGAACTATTCCACAACACCTGACCTTCGTGTCTTAAAATAACAACTGACTGGTTTTTGTTGTCATTACATATGGATTACTTAAGTCCATGTGTGTTATTTCATAGTTTTGAAATCTCCAGTATTGTTCTAGAATGTAGAAAATAAATCCCTAAACAAAAAACACTGAATTAAAAGGTGTGTCCAAACTTTTGACTGGTAGTGTACATCTCAGTCAATGTTACAATGGCTAAACACTCTTGGAGGAGAGCACTGAGGGTGACCTGAGAATGTTTTATACATCATTTGCAAACATTGCCACTTTGTATGAAAGCATTAGCACTAATGTTTATGTCTGATTGAGAGCATTGTTCTAGATATTTTTTAAACATTGGTGGAAAATAATTTTGAATACTTTGTGATTGAGTATTTGAATACTTTCTGCTAGTTGGAAATAGGGCAAAACTTCAGACTATGGAAATCTGTATTAATTAAAGGAAATATTAAATAATATCAAAACAAAACAAAGCAAAATATCTTTACACATTTGGCCATCTTTTTACTTTATCTTTACTTACAGGGCTAAATGTGTTTTTTTGTTTGTTTGTTTGTTTGTATTTGTAATATAAATCTGTAAAATATATATTGCAAAAAATATAAATTTGTGATTTTTGTTGAAATAATTTTTCAGGTTGATAAAAGGCTTTAAAAAATAAAATGCATTTAAATAAATAAATAAATAAATAAATAAATAAATAAATAAATAAATAAATAAATAAATAAGCAGTATTGCTCCATTCATTAATTCATCTTCAGTGCTTTATCCTGCTCAGGGTCATGGTAAATCTGGAGGACACTAGGTGCAAAGTGGGAAAAAGCAGCTTTGTGACCATATCTACGGTTAAATGCAGCATACAAATAAACTTGAATTCAATATTCAACACAGCCATAAGCACTGAACATGAACGTAGCAGAAACTAACACAGATGTTGGGAAGTATTATAAATGGCTCATTATAAGTTACAATAAACAGAACAGGGTTAACTGAATAAGACACGACGCACCTTGACAGCTACCAGCATCTTCTCCTTGGTAGGGCTGAGGTTGTAGCACTCAGCCAGGAAGACTTTGCCGAAAGCCCCTTCTCCCAGCTCCCTCTTCAGAACAATGTCCCGCCGCTTCACATGCTGGACATCTAAGTGAGAGAAAGAGAGAGACAACAGAAAAATGAGTCAGAGACAATGTTTTATAATAGATGTGTTGTCTGGTAAAGGAAGACAGACAGACAGACAAAATCAAGAGATTGACCATAATACCTAGGAACATCGCACCAGTTTTCAGCTTTGTTCTCATTACCCATTTCTGAGCTCTCTCTAAGAATATTCATTGTTGACACATTAGTAGTTGCCAATTCGAGCGTGAGTAACTATGCATGTGCGAGGTTGTGAGTATATGATGTGTATGTGTGGGTGTGTTTTTCATAGTGTCTGAAAGGTCACTTCCTGTGCAGATGGAGCTCTGGAGGTTTCATTCACTCTTACAACTGGATGTGTTTTCTGCATTCCTCAGAGCTGACTTAAAAAAAAAAATTGAAAAAAATAAATGCAAATGAGAGTCAATTGTAAAAAGCCTCTTTAAACCATCTGTGAAAATTCACTTGGGGCCATTTAGGCATCGGCACTCGATCATTTTCATTATAGTGCTGGATATTAGCATTTCTAAAAAATGCACAACTATCCTCATGCATACGATCAGGCCCCTCTGGATATAAACACGTTTTCAAATATGACCTTCATTTATGAAGCTAAAATGTGATATGTCACTTTTTTTGTTTTTGTTTTTTTTTAGTTTTACTCTAAGTAGTGTGACTTTTCTAATTTTCTTGAAGAGATCTAAATCTATATCTAGATTTCCCTAAAGCTAAAAGCTGCTTTGTCACAAATCGTCAAAAGAACTGTATAAGTTGTATTCCGCTGTATTGAACCAACCCCTTACTATGTTTAGATAGATAGATAGATAGATAGATAGATAGATAGATAGATAGATAGATAGATAGATAGATAGATAGATAGATAGATAGATAGATAAGCCATCTCCTCAAACTGTTCATTTTAAATAACCACAAACCTTTATTTTATGTGTCCACAAAGCACAAAATGTGCTGTTAAGACTCTTCACACCAGAGCTGTCCTGCCTATTCACACTCCATTTCCAAATTTAGACCAACCTTGGACTAAAATCCATCGACAGATGGACAGTTTCCTTAGAATATGTAGTGTGAAGTACTTCGCCAAAAATCTTGCTCTGCATCAGAAGTTCATCGCAAACTCCCTGTCTGTCTGCATTATTCTTTACAATTCATTATAATGTGTGAGTTTCCTGAAACTCTTTGTACTAAACCTTTTAAGACAGTCATTATGACTGAACTGTTGTCTGTCTGATTTATATCATGTTAGAACCAGACGGAAGTTTTTCCTATGTGTCAGGAAACACTTTTGTTCACTCTTTTTTGTTTTTATCAGAGCCAATACAAATCTGCAGTTTCATGCCCCAGAAACAGATCTATACACCAATGGCAATACCAATAAAGCACCATGCAGGAGGGGACAGTTATTATTTGTAAAAATGATATACTCTAAGTTACTATAAATGTGTAAGGTTATTGAGAGAAAGAAACCCTCTACACTGAGAAACTGATGTCAGGTAGTTAGCATGTGTCTCTAGAAAACACACCTATGGTGATCTAAAGACAGCCGTGAACACTGCTGTATGTTACAGGGCTAATAAGGTTACTATATTAAGTTATCCATGTTGTTATTCGATGAAATCTCATTATAATACATACATGTCACAGTCACTGAAAATCTGTGACTGAACTCTGGGAAACAGATGAAATTAAAAATCCCAGGGAACTTTAGGGAAAGAAAGTGGTAGCTCAGTGGATAAGGTGTTGGGTTCCTGGTCAAAAGGTTGTGAGCGCAAATCCCAGGACTACCAAGCTGCCACTGCTGGGTCCTTGAGCAAGGCCTTTAACCTCCACTTGTTCAGCTGTACAAATATAAGTTTCTGTGGATAAGGATTTCAGACAAATGCTGTAAATGTAAAACTTTAAAATATATGCCAATAAAACAGCATGGAGATGTTTTTTTTTTGCTTTACTACACTCTTAACCTTGCCTTGGCTTTGTTCCTATAAAGATAATATTAGGTAACAAGCCAGTTAACATACACAGTCAGTCTGACTAAAGATTTCTAAAACCTTGCTAGCTAAGTATGATTTCCTTGATCAAGCTGAATACGCTATAGCAAAATGGACACAAGCCTAATCAATTTGGCACCATGATCATCAGAGAAGAAGGTTTACTGACCCAGTAGAGACGACAACGTAAAAAGCTTTAGGATGTTTAAATGGCCTAATAAATATATATTTAACAGCAATAACATTAACATGAACATTTGAATGAACAGACTCTGACAAGCTTGAGATTTTTTTTTTTTTTAGTTTGACTTTTACCTCAGGTGATGACGGCTGATGTAGATGATGATGATAATCAAAGTGAGAATTTATTTCCCATTCTTTCCAAGATTGCAGTAATGTTTCTCCCCCATGAGTAGATTATAATGGCAAATTTAGAATTAGAATTAAATTATTTAAATGCAATTTTCTCCTTTTCACTTTTGCCATTAACCAGATTCGAAATTGTTAAGCAGTAGCAAAATTAATTAAAAATCACAAAAATTTTGATAACTATATATAGTAGAGAGGTTCATAACCATGGGAAGGGTATTTCCAGGTTGCCACACCTACATGATTAACAAAAGGATAACTGTTGATGAATGTTGCTAGTTTCTGATTGTTTTGTATGTCCATGCATGTGTAACCTACACAATATAGCTCTTCATTACAAATTCAGTCTAAGTTCAAACCCCTAAATTGCTGAAAAGTCACTGTTATGACCTTCTCAGCTCTGTGCTTAGACTCCCATGTACAACACTTTGTACAATATTGTTTGCCAAATGCATAAAAATGTAAATGAGGCATTTCACATAGATTAAATATGTACAACTGCTGTGTCCAATTGGGTGACAGTTAATAACATTAACAAAGGTTACTGCAGTTAATTTAATTATACAGATGATATTCTATTTATTATTGACATTTTAATTACTGCAAATGATCACAAAAGTGACCAAAACGGCAACCGATTTCTAAGTTTGTGAATGTTTTATTAATGTTAATGCTCTCCAAAGCTTTTGGCCCAGCAACATGCTGAGAAATTAACAAAGAAGAACTGTGAATGCTTCTGGCTGGTAAAATCAACAGTTACAAAGGCTTTTGGAAAACGCTTGCAAAAGTAACACATTCTCTTCACACCTCCACCTCCAAGTGGCTCATTAAAGTCTAAAATTTATCAATATTGGAAAAGCAGTCCAGTGCAGACTTCAGCGTTAAATTAACACATACAGAATGTTCACAAATAGCTAGTATGGATGATGATACTGACTAAAACTCTATAGAATATATCCTATGTGTTGGACCTGCTTGGAGCTGCATAAGATAGGACAACTGAGATATTACTACTTATGGTTAGATGCATGCAAAAGAGAATCATATTTCAGAGCCTACATTTTTTAGAAGTATATATTGTGTGAAAATATCATCATGCGAAGACTCCTGTTTGTTCTTGGCTAACATGATTGGAACCCAGTGTGGTCTTCTGCTGTTGCAGCCCATATGCCTCAAGGTTTAATGTGGGCCTTCTGAGATGCAGAGATGCAATAAGTGTGAGATATATATATATATATATATATATATATATATATATATATATATATATATATATATATATATATATATATATATATATATATATTAGGAATATATATATTATATATATATATATATATTAGGAACACCTACACATCCAAACAGTTATCTAATCTGCCAATCATGTGGCAGCAGCACAATGGAAAAAATCATGCAGCTACAGGTCAAGACCTTCAGTTAATGTTTACATCAAATATTAGTATGGGGAAAAAAACTCGGATTTAATCACCAAAAAAAATCACCTAACTTTTGCACCACACTAGCCCATCCTCAGCCAGAAACCCAACATGACTCGTCTCTCACGCCACCTTGTCAGAATTCTGACTTCCGCCCACAAATCTTTGACAACAGAGGGCGAACGCACTCGAGCTGTGAATGGCATCTCATAGCCGCTGTTATTGCGTTCATCATTCATGCACGGAAAATGTAGGAGTCTAAGAGGGGAGACGCGAGGAAGGGTCAAACCTCCACTTCTGCCTCAAATTTGTAATTTATATTCACTTATTTGATCATTAAGTGGTCTACTGCCTTTGTTCCGTCCTCTGAAAGAGCCATTTCACAACACACCTGACAGCACAGAGCTGGATGGGTTGCCTTAACCTTTTTTTTGCGATCCCTGATCCCATCCCTAACGCACATGCACACTTCAGCAGTAGATTTAAATGAAATGTAACACTTGGATCAAAATAATAATTACACCAAAACATACATCGGAAACAAAACGCTTTGTACCGTATGTGCGTTGTTTATCTTTAACTAGAAAACAATTCGTCAAGACACCATTATTGACAAAATGTTATCACTTTATTTTGTTCGCTGAGTAGCTGTAATGAGGTCAAGTGCACTCCAGATCTCAGCAGTTGTACAATTATGATTCCTAACAATAGGCTTTGTGTGGAGAGAACCATGTTGTTTTTTGGAGTCACTTCATCCACAGGTGCTGATATCTTTGTCCTCTTGTCTTTACTAATAGTCCTCCTCATAAATTGTTAGCTTGAGATGAGATGACATAAATTGTACCTTTATTAAACGCCCATGGGGTAATTTAAGTTGATAGTGCAAGTAAGTGGAAAAAAAAAACACAAAACCAAAAAACTATACATAAAGAAATGGTGCAAATTAAAAAGATGTGTAAGATGAATAGAAATGATAATAATCAGTGTGTATGTATTATACTATACCCCCCCACTCTCTCCCTCTATCACTCTGTCTATCTGTACACACACACACACACAAACACACACACACACACACGTGCAATATCCAGAAACCAGAAATTAAATTAAGTACAATTTCTGGATATTGCACATGTGTGTGTGGTTGTGTGTGTGTGTGTGTATGAGAGAGAGAGAGAGAGAGAGAGAGAGAGAGAGAGAGACTACCTTGAAGCTCTAAAATTATCTTGTAAGAAACAGACAGTCCATGGGCAGGGTGGTCATCGTGAAAACAAAAATAATCACTGCGTTCCTAATTATCTCCGTTCAATGGGTCAATTTTAGCTAGGGAGAAAAAAAATCTCTAGACAAAAGACAAAGAGAATATAAAGATTTGACTCTGAATAAAATGAAATGACATTTCTAAAGGTTCCTTTCCAAAACATTCTTTTTTTATCTCTCGCTTCAATTAATGGCAGACAGCCTGTTAGCCTGCTTTTAATCCCCAATTCATTTCAAAACTGTCTACTTTTAAAAGTGATTTCTGATCTTTAGCCTTCTAATCTTCTTCCACAATGATCTAAAGCCTCCTGGTATTTTTAAACATACATTGACTTTATAGCGTGAGATGCTAAGTGATGTAATTGGATGAGTGATTCAGGCAACAGCTGGGAGGGGGGGGGGGGAGCAGAGAGACGTAGAAGCACTTTATTTGACTTTACAGATGGAGGATGAGCTTGTGAACCTCCAGCAAATGCAAAAGTGCCTTCATAAAGCATCATGTACAACTGACTATAACTGGTGTGACAGAAAAAAAATTCCTGTCTGTTGGCTTCATCAGGGTTTATATCAGGGAAAAAACAAGCAATATGCCCAAATTTGTCTGAGAGTCGCATGATAATGCAAGGAATAACGCAGCTTAGGATGTACAGAAAAATAAAATAAAATAAAATAAAATAAAATAAATAATTCTTAGAAATAAAATTACATGTGAAAGGCTTTGTTTTCTGCCATAAAGTTTTGTCATGTCTGCTCATACTGTATACCAGGCTATTTTAATTTTCCTTTCTTATAATATTGTATAAAATAATGATTGATTGGCAGCAACATTATCAATCAATAAAATAACAATTATTAAACATTCAGTCTGTTAAAGAAAGTCCAGTATGACAGTGTTGAGAAGAGAGAAGACTCTGAGGATGTTAACTAGTGAGTTAGCTGGGATGAAAGGAAGCTCCTCTGAGAAAGGCAGAGCCCCGGGGGTCTGGCCTGAGGCAAAACACGGGAAATGAAGCTCTACACAGATGCAGAGAGCTCAGTGCCTGGACGCTGGCAGTGCTATTCTCTCTCTCTCTCTCTCTCTCTCTCTCTCCTTCCGCCTTCCTTTCTATGGGTGTGAAACTGAAATAGGTAAACTTAATGGCAAAGCTTCCACGTTTTTCTCTATATTTTGTTTCCCATAAGTGTTGCGTCTGTGTTCCGTCTCTACATGTCTGTGTTTTGACCTTGAGTATAAATATTCCTCTTTTACCTGTTTCTGTCTGTGCATTGATGTCTGCAAGGGATATTGACAATAGTTCTCAGATAAACCCAAATAAACCAGTTATATTTACACAAGTTTATACAAATTGACAAGTCAGTTGGCATGTTATGTCTGATCTCAAAACATCAAACAAAAATGAATGAATATTTACCGTTTTCTTCTTTGTCTGAACAGAAGACATCAAAACGGTCATAACTGTAATGATACTCTGAGGAGGAAAAAAAGGCCGTGTCTAAGGAAACCAGACATTCAGAATAAAAAATCATTTCAACTTTGTACCATGGAGACTCAGCATGAAGTCAAATAAATGACACCTGACTGACAAGCTGGAAATATTTTTTTCTGCTCAAAGAAGCTTGCTACAGCATACAAGTGCATTTATGACACATACTGATGGTGTTTTGACTAGTGCATTCATGACAGCTGGGAACTTGATGTTTTCAGAACTTCCTACTTCCCACCTCAGAGTGTTCCTGAGACCTCACAGTAAGCTAGCATTTGTTTGGCTTCTGTATGAATATAAAAAGCTCCTGAGTAGCTTTTAAAAAGACAGACGAGACCTGTTTAGTTAGTCCTATATTAAAGCAATAAAACACAATGGGATGTGCTGTTACGGGAAAATAATCAATGACAGACGGGTTTCATGCTGCTAGCACCATGAAGTTGATTGTTTTCCTATAACATCACATCTTGATTGCTTTTGTTCCTTTTCCACAACAGCAAGTTTTATTTTTGCAACTTCAAAAAACATCATACTTTTTGTCCATTTATAGTTATGTTTAAAGCCACAGAACACCACAAAACAAGCTGTTATCTATCAGCATGTTATCACTTATTCCGTAGCAGCTACAGTATAAACAGGAACAAGTCAACAAGGAAACAAAAATCTAGCTCGGGATGTTGCAGAGAAACAGCAAACGCAAGAATAAAACTTTTATCCATTTATAGGAACATTTAATGTTCTGGAACGTCTGTGGAAACAAGCTACTTCCTGTTCCCTCCCCAGCCTATTTATTTATTTATTTATTTATTTATTTATTTATTTATTTATTTATTTATTTAAAATCGGTTATTAAGACCAAACTTGCAGCTTGTTTCAAAGACGCCACAAAACCCACCTGAATCCCCAGCACTTGTCAAAATATCCTAAAGTATTCCAATAAGAATCTTGAACAAGATTCTAATTAGAATTCCTATCATATTTTTGAAACCGTTCCTAGAAGATTCCTAGTGGAATTGTCTTATAGAACAAGACCTAAATATCCTGTAGGACCATTTCTACAAGATTTTTAATGGGGTTCATTTTAATTCCTATTCAGCTCCTTATGGGAAATCAATCTGATATTTTTAAGAATCCTAAAGGTGCACTTTTCCACATTATATAAAATATAATCTTATGTTACAAAATGGTCTACGGGAAAGGGGTTCCTTTGCTGCTAAATTTTTACTTGTAGGTACATACAACTAAAGCCATCAATTATTTCTTATCTAAAAGTTGCACAGGCAAAAAAAAAAAAAAAATGATGTGAAACTCTCATTACAGCAGATGCTATCAGAGGAATATGAAATTTAGAACATAACCTTCTAAGAACCTGTTGAGCAAATTCTCATAATATTTTCTGTTAAACGAACATAAGGAGATTGTGATATGCTTATCAGGTCAAAGTTAGGTTTCACTGGTTAATTACCCAGCCTTGTATGTACCACCATTTCTTGCCTCCTCTCTTAGAAATTATATTTTTAATGCGCCTTTTTACATTAAATAAATTTACTGAAATAATACAGTTCTGAGCAAATTATGTTGTTTCAGTGAATTATAGCTCATTCAGCGATGTGTTTATTTCTACAAGGTAATTTGGCAAGAACACTCTCTCTAGGGGGCAAAAAAGCAAACAAAAAAAAAATAAAAAGACACTTTAGTCTAAAAGAATTATCAGTATGCAGTCAGTGATAGAGCACTAAAGAGAGAGAGAGAGAAGAAGAAAACTGTAGTCCTACAAAATCCGGATGAAAATATTGCTTCACAGATAACGCATTTTATCACCATATGAAACATATTGTGTGTTTTGAGCCAAATCAAAAACAGATTGAGCCAAATGTGTTTCTAATTTTAAACAGCAGTCTAACAGACTCACTGAAATCTAGAGGCAGAGGACTAAAAATGTGTGCATTCCTTTTAAGAAAGTGGCACTGAAATATCACGCGCTCGTGTTCCAGGGTGTTTAACGTGAAATGGCCACGAGCCATAAAGAATTTATACAATCTATAATGAATAGTTTTTTAATTTATTCATGAGAGCTTAATTTGAATTTCTCTTCCTTGTGTCCGAGATGGCTCCACATGGCTATCACAGTGCTCATAGTTAACAGACCGCTGCAGAGTGCAGGGAATATCAATGTGTGAAAAGTGTGTGTGTGTGTGTGTGTGTGTGTGTGCACGACAAAAAAAAAAAAGAAAAAAGGAATTCATCTCTCTCAGTGAACGTGCTTCCTTTTACTGTTTATATATGTGACAAACATCACAAAAAAAGGATCTATGTGGCAAAAGGACAGTGTGTTCTTATTTATTTCAAAGGATTTAAATGAAGAATCTCCATTAAGATCAGACCGACAGATGAGTAGGCCACCGGGATTCGGCAGAGCAAAAAATAAATCTTAGCAGCACCAATGATCAAAAGAGCAGCCAAGAAGCTCCATTTGGCCAACAATAGAGTGGTATTTGTGCCAGTACAATTTGCAATGACAGCAGGTCTGTGCCATCCATGAGTCATCTAGTTTTAATATGTGCGACTTCAGCTTATCGAAGCTTTGCACTTATCTCCATGTCCTACATATCGTATTTTAGTAATGACACAATATATTGGTGTAATGATTAGGGCAGACGCCCACAAAAGTCTACATCAGGGTGTGTTTTCTGACCTTTAGAGAGCCAAATGCAAACAGCAGCTGTGTGCAGATTTAAGTGCAAGTGAATAATAAGAATAAAAGTATGCTTCCACAATAAAAGTCTTGAGGCACATGAAAAGAAATGCTGTAAGGCAAAGTTGTCTTAAAAAAAAATGAAATTCTAAATAAAAAAATATATAAAAACAGCAATAAACTAAATGCATATATTAAATTTTTTATCTTTAAAAGTGCATTAGTGTACTCAGATGCACCTCATGAAGTTTTATGACAACATAGGATGCTATTTATTTTGGACAACCTTCCATAATTCTTCTGGAGACTTGCTTCTGCTTATATTTGCTTTCTTTCTTTCTTTCTTTCTTTCTTTTTTCAGTCAATCCCCGACCTTGAGCATTTCCTTCTGTCTAACATTTTTTTCTGTAAAATGAATTTCTTTTTTAATAAATCGAAAAATCGAACTTTTCTTCTAATGCACTAATGCAGAAAACATCCATTAAATATTTACTCATTCACTTTCACTTTATTCTGGTCAGGTTCCCGTATCCAGAGCTCATCTCATGAAGACTGGGTGTGATGTGGTAATACACCTCTCAGATGAGATGGCAGGGTTTCATAGGACAACCTTCACACACTAAATCTCACTTAGGGGTAGCTTAAGCTAGTTAAACCTTCTAGCTTGTTTTTGGGAATTCGGAGGTAACTAGAAATGAGTAAGTACAAAATCTCCACACTGAGTTCAGGATCAAACCCAGGATTTTGGAGCTATCATGCTGCACCACTTTGTTGCCCTCAAATAAACCTATATGCCAAATTTGTAAAAATAAAAAATAAATAAAAATACTAAGAGCCTAAGACCCACAGTAATTGCACAGTAATACATCTTCCTTCTTTATGACATTTAATATGCAAGCACCAAGGAAGCATATAAATTCCTGCTCTAAAAACCCTCAAATCAATATCTTCATCTCATATTTCAGCAACATTGACACAAAACTATTCATGGGATTCCTTCTGATGATTGGTGTGTGGTGCACAGGTGGGAGTGAAATAAGAGGTGAAGGAGTGTAAAAGTGACCAGAGCCAGCTGAAATAAATGCGCCAGAGGGGCTAAGCTACTTCATATTTGCTGTTTAAAAATGGCTTGAAGTGGATTTATTTTTACTTTCGTAGAACCAAAAGCAATAAAACCACCAATGGTCATAAGAAAGAGCACACATGGGCAAGTAAAGGTGTGAGGCTGATTTCTTTCTTGCCCAAACTGTACATCTATTAAAAACACTTGTTTTTTGCAAATTTATTGTTGTCAGAGCTGTAAACCTCCATAACATGTGAAATGCAAACGTTTGTGAAATACAGTAGTGAATATGAACATAGTGCATTACTTTCTTGATAACTCTTGATCATTTTTCAGAATCAGAATCAGAAAACGTTTTATTGCCAGGTACAGCAAAGGGTCAGCAAAGAGCACTTTACAGTACTAGGAATTTGTCTTGGTGTCAGGGTGCAAACATATACACAGGTATGTAATGTCTGTACAAATGAACACAATTTTAGAAAAGAGCTAGAATAAGTTAAATAAATGCTGTATAAAGTGACTTGCATGAGAAGTAGTGCAATAGAATGTAAAAAGTGAAAGTGACTGTCCAAACATACACTATATTGCCAAAAGTATTCGCTCACCCATCCAAATAAACAGAATCAGGTGTTCCAATCACTTCCATGGCCACAGGTGTATAAAATCAAGCACCTAGGCATGGAGACTGTTTTTACAAACATTTGTGAAAGAATGGGTCGCTCTCAGGAGCTCAGTGAATTCCAGCGTGGAACTGTGATAGGATGCCACCTGTGCAACAAATCCAGTTGTGAAATTTCCTCACTCCTAAATATTCCACAGTCAACTGTCAGCTGTATTATAAGAACGTGGAAGTGTTTGGGAACGACAGCAACACAGCCACGAAGTGGTAGGCCACGTAAACTGACGGAGCGGGGTCAGCGGATGCTGAGGCGCATAGTGCGAAGAGGTCGCCAACTTTCTGCAGAGTCAATCGCTACAGACCTCCAAACTTCATGTGGCCTTCAGATTAGCTCAAGAACAGTGCGCAGAGAGCTTCATGGAATGGGTTTCCATGGCCGAGCAGCTGCATCCAAGCCATACATCCCCAAGTGCAGTGCAAAGCGTCGGATGCAGTGGTGTAAAGCACACCGCCACTGGACTCTAGAGCAGTGGAGACGCGTTCTCTGGAGTGACGAATCACGCTTCTCCATCTGGCAATCTGATGGACGAGTCTGGGTTTGGCGGTTGCCAGGAGAACGCGTCTACACCACTGCATCCTTAGTTCCAGTGAAAGGAACTCTGAATGCTTCAGCATACCAAGACATTTTGGACAATTCCATGCTCCCAACTTTGTGGGAACAGTTTGGAGCTGGCCCCTTCCTATTCCAACATGACTGTGCACCAGTGCACAAAGCAAGGTCCATAAAGACATGGATGACAGAGTCTGGTGTGGATGAACTTGACTGGCCTGCACAGAGTCCTGACCTCAACCCGATAGAACACCTTTGGGATGAATTAGAGCGGAGACTGAGAGCCAGGCCTTCTCGTCCAACATCAGTGTGTGACCTCACAAATGCGCTTCTGGAAAAATGGTCAAAAATTCCCATAAACACACTCCTAAACCTTGTGGACAGCCTTCCCAGAAGAGTTGAAGCTGTTATAGCTGCAAAGGGTGGACCGACGTCATATTGAATCCTATGGATTAGGAATGGGATGTCACTTAAGTTCATATGCGAGTCAAGGCAGGTGAGCGAATACTTTTGGCAATATAGTGTATATACAGATGTGAGGTCTGTACACAATCTAGAATGAGATAAGTATTGTGTACAAAAGTGTGAGTTTGAATGAACAGTAGTGCAATTTATGTGGAAGTGAGTGTCCGGGTGGGGGTGGGGGTCATCTGGGGGTAAGTGAGGCACTGTTCAGCAGGCTGACTGCAGTGGGAAAGACTTGTGGTGTGAGGTCCTGGTCCTGATGGACCGGAGCCTCTTGCCAGAGGGGAGGGACTTTGCCTTTGGAGAAGCTACTCGAAGTAAACAGACTTACATAATAAACAAAGGAAGAAATTACAGAAGAGTGCATTTTAAATTGTTTAAACAAAAGGCCCAGTTAATGGCAAGTGCACAGTGTAACACTGTGAGTGCCATATCAGGCAAACCCGCAGCTTCCTGCATATGCTTTAATCACAGATCCTACACTGATTGCAGTGCAACACCCTCATGCAGGTAATGACCTTGTTGAAAGTTACTAAAGTTACTTGGTTCACACCCTAGCCAAGGTGCGAACCTCGTTTCGCTAAGCTTGTTAGCGGTCAGCGTGCACTTTCCCATTCGCTTTCACACTTGGTACCCTTAATTATACATCGCCCTTTCAGCGACAAACAGGTCGAATATTGTGCGGCTACCTTCATCCTGCATGAGCTCCGTAACAAGCACAGCTTTTCTGTTTACCTTGTTTGCCATTCAGAAGAGACGCTGCATGATTAGAATGACGAACACTTAAATAAGAATATGGAAAGCACAAGTAGTGCTGCCTTAATGTCTTTGAATGAAAGATAAAGGAAGTGTGTCTGTTCCTGACATGTATAATAGTTTTTATGTTTACACAGTGGAATTTATCTTCAGTATCATGACCAGCCATCACTAAAACTGACAAACTTATAATGGCCTGAACTGAATCTCTGGAATGTGTGTATACGTGAGTGAGCATATAAGTCGAGTTCGACTTTCTGTACAAAACAGTAGAGAAAGTAGTGTATAGCTGACTCACGAGTGGTCGGTTTGTTACAGTTGTGTCCGTGCCGGAAGTACTGCGGGTTCTCCAGCACAGGAATGCGGCTCATTCCGATCACCACGGCGTCAGGGCCGGCGTCCAGCGTGCAGGGCGTGATGATTCCATGGTTGACATGATGAAGTGGACTGGCGGAGTCTTCCTCCCCACTGATCACTGCTACAGGACCTGTGGACATAAGACAGATTAAATTTCAGAGGGACACTGAAGACAATAAGGTGAGTGTAGTGGAGATTGACACGATTTAGCCCTTAGTTCTGTTATGTAGCTTTAGCACTTTTAGTTCTGGAGGAACACTGTTTCATTTCAGTATCAGCTGCAAATGGCAATAAAGCCTCTTGATTTGGCTTGACTTTTATTAATAAACACCATCATGCATATTTTTTCTTTTTAATTATATTTATTGTGGTGGAATGTCCACAAAACAGAGTATGACACACTTATGACATCGCAGCTCCAAATTCCCTCCCCAGTCTTTCTGTTTTTCCTCTCTCATGGAGATAATAAGTCGAACCGCAGCTTGTCATGTTAGAGAAACCTCAAAGCGAAAATCCTTCATCCTTTAGACTTTTTAGAAGTTACTGCTTTAGGTTTGACAAAAAGCTGACACTCGAGACTCTTTCCAAAATGCCACTATTCCAAAATAAACATTTTAAAATTCATTTATTTACACTTTGTCAATTCACAGTTTACCTAGGTAAAAAGAGAGAGAAAAAACATTGAAATCAATTAATCAGTTAAAATAGATATAGGTAATATTGGGCATGGTGGAGAAGTGTGTCTTAGTATATGTATATGTCTTAGTAATGTGATTAGTATATATAATCTAAAGTATGTATAATATATTGTGCTATACTATATATTATTCTTAATTATGTGTAGTTTTTACCATAGAAAGGTATTAGGAAGTATTATAAGCAGATTAATATAAAACTTGTGGCTGGAACTACTGTCAGAACTGCTCTTATAGAAAATTTTTTGACCAATCAGAATCATTTAGCAATATAGTAATCTAATGTGAAATATTACTTTGGTTACGTTATGATGGTTATGATGGTAACTCTCTCTCTCTCTCTCTTTCTTTTTGAAATACTCAAGATCACCCTGAGAATCAAAAGCTTTTATTCGAACCCAAATATTCAAGATCGCCCTGAGATGTTCAGTGGGTAAAAATTTACACTTCTCCCGTCCTTTGCTACATTCATTCTTTAGCCTTTATAGCATCAAAAGCCTTTTCAAACCATTTTAAAGATTACCGTGCAATTTGTAACCAAGAAGCACATTCTGATTCATGCAAACCCTCCAGTACTCATCTATGTTTATTGCTAAGCACAACTGCAAATTGCAGCTTCTTCACAGGGGTCAATATAACCAGGGTGAGATAAACCAATTACAGAAACCCAACTGTACAAAAAATATTTAATCAATTTTGCCTGCTGACTTTTTGTTGCCTTCCTTGCTTTCTAAAAAAAAAATAATAATAATAATAAAAAATCAGGATTTTATACAGATGAAAAAATAAAGCCTATAAATAAGTGGTATATCTCTAATTTCCATTGGCTCTTAGAGTGTAAGTACTTTAAATTTGTTAGGGATCTCTAGGAACATCGGAGGAAATTGCATGCCTACCATTTCCTGCCTCATTTAAATTCTCTGTGATGCCGCATGGCTGCAGCCTGATGAGTCGAAGATAGTCCAACTTCTCAAATGGGCTCCACAGCACTCTGACCTTGTCCCAGTGAGATGGCAGTTCTACAGCACTTGCCCTCACACAGGTCACTGCCCTCGAGAAAACCACTTAACCCAGGTAACTCCAGTAGTGAAGCAACGTGGCACTCAATGTTCCACTCTGCTCTCATCAGGGTGGCCTTAAGATGAAGAATCCAGTTCACAGTGGGCTCACCCTTAATTAAATGGGGGAAAGCAAACTACATGTATTGGTATTCATTGCAAATCAGGTCATAAATAAGTAAAAGCTCAGTGGTGAATTCCTGGTTTTAATAATGGTGCTAGACAATTCTCAATGGCCTTGACCTTAATTAAACAAGTGGAACAAAGAAACCATGCTGGTGTTATTAGACTGGTTGAAGCTTTAAAATCTATAACCTGGACACTCATGAGACTTTTTTTAATCTTAGAAAGTAACTATACATAAAAATGAGTTAAATAAAATAAGGAATGTCAGAAAAGTCCACTCTGCAATTCGGTATTATTTGGCTCTGTCGATTTGGACACATTTGGTTCTGAGTCTCAATTAGCTTGACATTTTATGGAAACTTCACAAAGTGAAAAACACATGAATTTCTAGTTCGCTGGTGAATTTGTGGTCAGGATGGAGTGTATGCAAGCTAGTGTACTGATTCTTATGTTTCCTAATGGTGCCATAAGTTTGTTAAAAGCCTCACCCTTCAATAAATTAAGATGGTAAATAACCCTTTCTTGTAAATCTGGTCCTAACTTTGATTAACATTGGTTAAATCAGGATTATTTACACAGTTTTAAGGAATCCCATTCTGTAGGGTAACACAGGCAATCTGAACCGCAAATCATTTATAATCGATGAGCGCTAGCGACCTCCGGCTACATGAGTAACTGTGATCTTCAGTGGGCGTGTCCAGTGAAGTTTAAATTTATACAAATGTGGAGAGACTACATGCAGTGACTACCAATGGGATTGAAGACAGCAGAGTGATCCGTGTCAAAGAGCACACACTGTTTCTCCTTCATCTCGTATAAAATTATGCATATATATATATATATATATATATATATATATATATATATATATACACTGGTGAATTCTATATACAAACACTCTCTTTCCTGAATGTTTCATTTGGGTAGCAATGAAACTGTCTTGCCGTCAAATGGAATGCTAGGATTTGGATGGATGTGCCACCCACTGAGAAACGTTATTATTATGGCAACCAGCAATAGGAATGCCTACAGGTGATGTTATCGTACAGCATCTGGCGACTTACAGTGTAAAATCTGTGTATGTGTGAATGTAGGATAAGTGTTCATGATTGAACTAGATGGCAGTGTGACGTATCCATCTTTAGAGTGTGATACACTACCAGTAGCGTAAATACAAAATGGGGTCTATAAAGCATATATAGAGAGTCCTATGTTTGAGAGTGTAAGCCATAACCCACCATTATTAAAGTTAATATCCCTATAAATAAGGTTTATATGTATATTTAGATAAATATGGTAAGATCTTTATTTAGATTATAAACTGAATTATACATCGGAAATGAACCCTACTACAGTGCATTCTGTTTCTGAAACACCAGTGCACAAGACTATATTTTCATTCTTTCGCTTGTATTTATTATTTTTGTTTGTACCTGCTTGAGATATTTCCTAATGAATTTATTTGGTTTTCTTTCCGCTGTGACTCAGAACAGGTAGGTACTAAAATGTCGTAAAAGCATCACTCAGTGCCACATGTTTGTTATGCTTTCTTTTTTTTTTGTCCCCCATTTTTCATATACCTCCATAAAATTAAAAACACAGCAGTCTCAGCCAGGATGCCATGTGAAACTTTCTGCAGGCAGATTTTCTTTTTGTTTTGTTTTTTAAAGGTGCCACCTATTCCTCTTATTCGCATTGTCTGTTCATTTCAAATAATACATTCAGTTACATCTCTACTATAAATAATGTCAAAATGGAACCTGACACTTTCTGACAAAATGGGTTTCACTGAACACATGGGCCATGGATATTTCAGGAAAAAAACTGATTTTGAAGAATGTCTGCCTAGAATAAATAACAGCACTATTATTGCGCACATTTCCTCAATTTTTTTTGAAAGATTTGTTTTGTAAAAATAAATCTGTACTGAAGTGGTCTGTGGCACGCTCCCTCACTGTAGAGTCTGCAAATCCTTGAGGTTGATATTTCAAATCACACCAGATCAAAATCAATATGTTAATTTATTAGAGGTTTCTACTATTCTACTACATGACCTACAGTTATAACCTAGATTTACATTTAGAGCATTTTTGGCAGACGCTCAAATCCAGAACGATGTGCATTTATCTCATTTTATACAGCTGGGAAGTTAAGGGTTAAGGGCCCAGCAGTGGCAGCTGGGGGGTCCTGGGTTTTAAACTAACAAGGGGGAAAAAAATGTTTGGTTTGTTTAGTCAAGTGTAACATTTTCCTGAAGGTACAGCAGATTTCATGGCATTGCAGAAACGGTGCAGTTTCTAACCCAGACATGCACAAGGTAAATATTAAGGTTGTATATTATAATACTTGTTTTTTTTTTCAGTTCACTGTTATACTAACCATCCCTGTGATTCCTGTTAGACGACTTGGGAGGACATCAATATTTATGATCCATCATGAAGGAGGCCTTGCAAAAATTGATGCTTTCTCCATCAGTGCAATTGCTCATTTTGTTTATGGAGGCATAAAATGCATCTTAGACATAAGGGAGGGCAAGGAGCACATATCTGTTCACATAAAATCTAAATCTGGCATGCATGAATTTCAGCTGTTAATGGTTTATCTCAAAAGCGTCGATCAACAGCCTTATGGGTGCCATGTAAATGAGATGAATAAAAAATGAAAGGTGAAAATACTGTATATAAACCTTTCATCAGCAGGAAAAAAGAAAGAGTAATCGAAAACCTTTGCTATCTAAATGAAACATACTTTGAATCAACCTGAGAAATTAACCAATATCGAGAGCTCCATCTATGCGTGTGTTACACTCCTCAAGTGGCAGAGTTAATAACCGGCTATGGATCATAAAATGGTAATGAGAGAGTGCTGACAAGAAGAAGAGTGAAGTCAAGCATAAATAAAAGGAGGTGAAAGTAACTAAAGAGGGTTGAATATAGTGTAAGTGTGTGTTCAGTAAGTAAAGTAAAAGGATCACATAGAATGCACAATAAATGCCCAAACTGATAGAAAGCAAGAACTTTTTCCACGGCAGAAGTGTACCTCATGTCCTCCGTCTCCGCCGACATCAAAGTGATGCCGGTTATATTCAGGTGTCATCAGTCACTTGGAGGACAGCAGAACAGAAAGGTGCTAGAAACTTGATAATACGGCATGGCTCTAGGCAGCTGGGTGGTGTTCGCCGATTGAGCTCAGGGCATTAAACATTTACCTTTTATTACCATCTCACAGGGAAGGAGAGAGGGAAAAAAATGAGATAGTTGCGGTGGCCACTGTAAAGCCGTCATCGATCAGACCTCGGAAATGCCCCGAAACGCAGCTGCTCCAGCAGAGCAGAGCAAACTCCCTTCACTGAGTCGCACTCAAAGGCCACAATACCAGGTCCACAACAATACACACATAGGTTTAGGAGATTGCGTACTTAAACTGAAGATGAATAGGGTGCCGATGGAGCTATTTCTACAAATAGCAGGGAGGAAATCATGCATCAGGATTTTACATTGCACATTCCAGAGGCATAGTCAGACTCATTCAATCAGAAAGCTCATTTTCACTGGTATTATCATTGGAATGTGTATTTGATCTGTAGGCAGGAAATAGCATCATTTCAAATCAAGAATCATATCCTGTGAAATAATAAGAGAACCTTCTGAATAATTTTTTTTCAAAGCAGTGATGAGAACAGGATGTATTTAAAGAACGTTCACTGGCTCTTTCTCTCTCTCTTAGCCCTAAAGGTACTTAAAGTTTTTTATTCGATGATTTGACAAAAAATGATTAATTCAGTTAATTTCCTTAGTTTCCCACTGTTTCATAAAAGTTTGTTATTGCTTTATACTCGCAGTAAATCAAATATTTATTCATCACATATCAGGAACTCACGTGTTTATCTGATATATAAATGTAATTGTAGCATGCATGATCTCAGAATTGGTATAATTCAATCGATTGGTGACAATTATGTATTAGAAGTGTGTCGTTTTTCAAAATGCACGTACATGATTCCATTGTGAAGCAGTGCAAGTGTTTGCAGATTTCATTTTATTTATTGTTTGTTCTTGCATCAGCTCTCTTTATGAATTTTAAGAATGCAAAATATAGCAAAACTCCATCTTCAGCAGTTTGGAACACTTAGTGCCAGGGGCTGCTACTTTGTTTCTCTGAAAATCCGGCAATTTCAAAACCTAGGCAAACTTATTTGCAAGCTTTATATTTATTTATTTAGCAGGATGAGAGCTTAAGGCAGGTTCATTTTGCATGTAGTGGCTTCTTTGGCACGAATTAAGCTTGAGTGCCATGCCAATGTCAATCAAAATGCTTTTGGATACTGTTGTCATCTTTAAAATTGCCATGATCTTGGATGCTGTGCACATCCAAAGAGAAAAGGTGTTGTAATGCTCCATCTGAACCAGCAGGATGTTATGATATGCGCATTTCATGCTGTTATTTCCTCTGACTATAAATATCGCTGGAGGTTTCTGGGAATGTGAGAGTATGCTACTGTCTTCTACTGTTGCCATGCAGGCTGAGCAGGACATTTGCTCTCTGTTTAGCTTTACATTCTGGCTACTATTTGGGCAAAGAATCTACTTTTTCATGTTTAATGAGTCTAACGATGTTGCAGAATAACAAATGATATACATTTACAGTCCATATGCCATACAACCATATAAATAATTCATTGTTCATATAAGATAGATATTCAAATGTGAAAGAGAGACAGGATCGGGTAGTTTCTCGATACATTAAAGTTATAAAATGAGTCCATACATTATTTAATATTATTCCATTTGAATGGTTAGTTGCATGCTAAGCCATTCAACTGCATGAAACTCAAACACATGAAATTGGGCTCTGGGTCATGAATGTCTTCCCTGTCTAGTTTTTGTCTTTGTAATGAGCTCTCATGAGCTTCTATGCCCTGGTTTTTGCATTGTTTAGCTGCATGGGGAAAAGCTGGTACTAAACTGCACCTTGTGGCTGGGGTACACCTTTTCTACCTTTAATATGCCTGTTACACCTAGAAAGATGGACACAATTTAGCTTTAAAGCTTTACTCTAAAAACTACTCATGGTACATTTGTCATTTTTAAAGGTTTAAAAAAGGAACATTATTACTATTTTATCTAGGAATGGTCCTTTAGTACAAAATTCATTTTTTTTCTGATATGATCTGGACACTGAAGAAAAATATTCTGGATACAAATTTTATTTTCCTGGTAGCTCAGAAACAACAGTGTGGTCGTAGTTTCTAGGTTAAGATAAAGGGTTTGGTAAGCTAGGAGTGGTGGTGTCTATCATTATAGACAATTTCTAGACAGCACATATTGTACAAAAGAGACATGGAAAGCATCTAAAGTATCTTTCAAACACAAATCAGTCATCTTTTAAGCATTACTTTGTAATGGATTGTAACCATCCAGAATGCCCTGACTGATAATAGCCACAGAGATTTTGCTGAAATCCCATACAAGCTTTTCCAAAAATCATGGAAAATCATCAATCAGCTTCAGGTATCCAGATGGTTCTGAAGAAAGATGGCTGGAGGCAATGCTACAGTAGGATGTAATAGTCTAAATCCATTAAAAAGAACGGATATTTTACCACATAAAGGACTTTTTTTCCCCCCATATAATACTCCTCAGGCAAAGATCCTACCTATGTTTCACTAATTCAGTACAAACACTATTACTGCCTGAAAGCAGTAGCAAAAGCAGAAAGTACAGAAAGTGTAGAGGATCACACTAGACCCTGAAAAATAGGTTCCTCTAAAATTAGGTTTCTTTCAGCAGCCTAACCTGTAAGGGTTATTCAGTTTATCATGTAGGAACTCTAAAACTGTAAAACTACAACAGAGGGGTTTCCTCTTACAGGGGATTCCTAGAAGGTAGGAACATGAAAGATATAAAAAAGAAAATAAAATGTTTCCAGACATTAAATGTATGTTTTGAGGCTAGTCACATTTTCTACATGATCATCTTCTTCTTCTTCTTCTTCATAATAATAATAATAATAATAATAATAATAATAATAATAACAATAATAATAATAATAATAATAATTATTATTATTATTATTATTATTATTATTATTGTTGTTGTTGTTGTTGTTGTTGTTGTTGTTTTTGTTGTTGCTGTTGATGGATATTTAGAAACCAGATCAATGTGGACGAGGACCAACAATGACCAATGCTCCTCTTTTCTTATAGGTTAATATACAGTAGGTCTGGACAGTTTGGCATTTTTTGGACACATTTGGTCAGTGAGTGCAAAGTGAGATCTGTTTTAGTCTTTTGCAGAATTACAGGCAAGCAATTCCTTAAAATCTTATATGACGTTCTTGAACAGCTACAGATACTTGAACTGAATTCAGCACCTGAGCATCCTTTTAAATAAAAGGGTAAAAATGTCTGTTAGTATGAGATCAATGTAGCATCTTGGAAAACATTACACAGTCTTTTATAAATTCCAGGAATCCATCTCGAACAAAAGCCTAGGTCTGTGGCGTTTATTGTCCTTACAATGTCTGACTGTTTGGTATTCCACTGGCAATTAATTCTCTGACACTGCTTTGTAGTATTCACTTAATCAAGATCTTCACCAATGTGCAGTTTAATTGAATCATGTGCAATCATGTGAATCGTGTGTCTGGTAAAATAAAATGCTTTAGGTAGGAGGGCCTGAGGACACTGGTGCAAATTTCAATGGAGAGATAGGGGAATTTAATTATTTATCATTTAATTGTACTTGTACTTTTTGAGCCTTAAACTCCAGAGCTCCATATATATATACATTAAGGGGAAATCATTGTGCTTTCTGGGCTTGTTAATCCAAGTCATTTATGCGCTTATTCACTTTCAAGCTCATACTTTCATATTTGTGGGCTTTACACTTTTTTATTAAAACCGATTGCAGCAAGTTTCTGCTAGACCTGCAAATATGTCCATATCATTTACCAGGTACTGCAACTACATTTTCCATTTAAGTCTGTATTTCACAGAATAATTATGGTATCCATTTTAATTTCCCACTGTGCTATTTATGTTGCCTTTGATACTAAATCTGGGTACTGGATACCACTAGTTAACTGGTTGAGATGACTTTTGAATAGTGTGCCATCCTTTATCTGTTATCCAGTCATTTGCCTCATGATTAATTCAGTTCTTTACACCAATCAACCATAACTTTATAACCAGACAGATTTGAATAAAATTGATTATCTTGTTACAATGGCACCTGTCCAGGGCTGGGATATATGCACCTTTCTATTATAGCCAACATTAACTTTCTCAGCAATTTGTCATACTGTGGGATCAGACCAAACAGGCTTGCCGTTGCGCCTCAAGGGCATCAGTGAGCCTTGTGTGCCCATGACCCTGCTGCTGGTTCACTGGTTGTCCTTCCTTATGTGTACTAACCATTGCATACTGGGAACACCTCAGAAGACCAGCTGCTTTGGAGATGCTCTGACCCAGTTGTCTAGTTATCACAATTTAGCACCTGTCAGAGCCACTCAGATCCTTATGCATGCCATTTTTCCTGCTTCCAACGCATCAACTTGGAGAACTCTTTCTTTTTCAGCCCTTTGACAGGAGCCACTGAAATGAGATAATCAATGTTATTTACTTCTTACTTCACCTGTTAGTGGTTTTAATGTTATGGCTGCACCATCTGTATATATATATATATATATATATATATATATATATATATATATATATACAAGCTATTTTCCATCAGCCTTAGACCTGCACACCAACTGTAAGTGGTTTGTAAGTGTAAGTGGTTTACTTTAATTCAATTATATTAGTTTAGTGCTTTTAACACATGACATTTTAATAGTAGCTTTAAAGAACCCAACCCCTGGTCTTCTTGTAAGTGGTGGTCTGAGGCTCGCATCCACTGAATTGTGGTGTGGTCCACATTGTGTGTGGAGGAAACTATCTGATCTTAACACTGCATGCTCTCTAATTTGATTAGTTCAACTTGTCACTTTGCTTCCTGTTTAATGTTTTGTGAAGTGCAGGAAGGTCAGCTTCCTGACATATAAAACTACACTTTCCTAGGACTGGAGTGCTGTAATTAGCTCACCTTTGTTGTGTGAGTGCTTTCTTATATCCAGAAAGTGCCGTTTTATTTCCTACTATTTATCTTAGTATTCTAGAGGCTACTATTTGGCAAATCTGAGTCACAAACGTGACCTCTGGAATTGTGCAATCAGTCCATGGTTTGGAAGAGATTCTTCAGTGTGAAAGCCACCAAACCAAGTGTGAAAATGCCCTTAGACAGAGGACAGTTCGCCCGTAAGACACACTTCTTTGTCATTTAACACTCTCTCACATGCAATCATGTTCTACAATCGGGATGTATTAGGTCAGTTGAATAGCAGATGAGGGAAATCCAATAACTGCCTTGGTGTGATGAAATAAGATTGTAGGTCTTCAGGCTTGAAAGGAAAATCACTGCCTAGGAAATAAAAAAATAAATAACAGCACATGCACACAACCAAATAAAAACTCCCAGGACCCACATGACCAAATGCTGCTTGGAAAGGTCTAAAAATACAGCTGTAGCAGATCCAATCGGTGAGGTGAGCCAGTGTCACGCTGAATCTGGGTTAAGATAATGGGCTAAATCATTCGTCAAGCCGAAAGCAAATGTAATTATTGTTTGAGTCTACTCAAGTAGCAGTGCAGGTGGCTGCAGGAACCACTGTCTCAGCATTTTTGGCCTCAGAGGATGGAGCTGTAGTAAGAGATATGCGGCTAGAACATTGTGAGTCCTTTAACTGGGCTGCACTGAGACTTTGGGAAGCAAGTATGCACACACACACACACGCTTAAGCCCTCATATTTGCAAACTGTACAGTGGTGATAAGAAATTAATACAAGGGACTTGTAAAGGCTCGCATAAGGTTTTTATAATCCAAATGTCTCTGATCGTCACATTATGCAACAGCAATCTGCAAAGGTTTCCATTTCACTTAACAAAAAAATAATAATCTAGTTGGGTTATGTGAACTAAATTTGCTGTCAAGTCAATTTCAGTACAAGTTTTCTGAGTACAGTTTTGTTAATTGCTTGATCATGTACTGCTTTGTACACACATTATTTTACATAAATTAAAGACAAGACATGATGTCCAAAAGATGCATTTGCTTTTCTACTTCTACAGTACTTAAGTAAAAGGGTTTGGTGGGGTGGGTGGTGGGGGTGGGGGTGTCTACCTTATCATCATAAAGCTAACCGTAATTTCCAGACAAAACATAAAGCATCTTTCAAATACAAATCAGTCACTTGTTAAGCATTACTTTATAAAGGATTGTAATCATCCGGAATGACCTGACTGATAATAGTCATAGAGATTTTGATATCCCACACAAGCTTGTTCAAAAATTCTTGTAAATCATCAATCAGTTTCAAATATCCAGATGATTCTGAAGAAGGATGGCTGTAGGCAACGCTACAGGAGGATGTAATAGTCTAAATCCATTACAGAGAACAGATTTTTTTATCGCATAAAGGACATTTATTGCCAAATAATACTCCTCTGGCAAGATCCTACCTATGTTTAACTAATTTAGTACAAATGCTATTACCGACTAAAAGCAGTAGCAAAAATATAAAGTATAAAGGATCAAACTAGACCCTCAAAGAACAGATTCCTCTCAGTAACCTTAAGGGGTAAGGGTTATTCTGTTTATTATGTAGAAATTCGGTAGAACTACAACAACGGGTTTTCCTCTTACAAGGGATTTCCAGAAGGTAATTTGCTAGAAACCCCTAAAGCAGGGGTGTCCGAGCTTATCCAGAAAGGGCCGGTGCAGATTTTCATTCTAACCAATCAGAAGCCACACCTGAATCTATTTAAAGCCAAACAGATCTATTTAAAGATTAAACAGGTGGAATCAGTTAGTTAGAATCAGATGCAGTTATCAACCCCAAGTTTTAGTTGCTGAGGGAACGCAAACAATTAGCACAATATAGTAAAAGTGTGCATGTGTTAGTGTTATTCCCAAAGAAAATGGGTGTAATCCGTCACATACTTGCTGCCTGACTGGCATTCCCCTGATCCCGGTGGTCTGAGAACATGATCCCCCAGGACTGTCTTGAGTGGTGATAACCTTAATCCAGCCAGCATACACTTTACCCTTTTTTGTATGTTTCATGGGAGTATTTAGGCTCATTATTTGTCTGATGCCCTTAGATCTATATGCCAAGGATGGCCATACTAGGACGTTTAACATTCATTGATGAGCTGATAGCTTGAAGAAGTAGCAGCAGTAATAGAATTCTGAATTCTAGACCATCAGTAGATCTCAGTTTTGCCTCTGGCAAGCTGCTTACATTAAACCATAATGCTGGCTTTCAGTCCCAGCGTATGCAATGCCATTCGCGCATTCAACCCTGCACTCCCTGTCATCCAATAAGGTCTGTGAATGAGCTGCATTTCATTTATTCCCTGCTGAAAAACCCTGCTAACTAACTTAGTCTAGCTAACTACCATCTACCAGAACACAGGGGTCAAGCTGGTAGAACATTTCTGCAAATTAGTATCAAGCTGTCAAGTAATAGACAAGCTGGAAAATATCTAACTAGCTGGCAAAGATGGTCTACCAGCTTGACCCCTTCAGCCTATGTTTTGGTAGCTGGTCAGAACCAAGAGGAATTTTCCAGCAGGGTTCCTGATTTAACATCATTAGCGACTCTTGCAAGCATCTCAAGAACCATCTCAAGACTAATCTGATCTCTTTTGCCCCTAGATTACAACATGATGGTACCAGGAGTTGCATATTGCAGGACATTTTAGTTTTTATAGCTCTTTTTATATCTATATCTTTTTATATTATATCTTTTAGCTCTTGGCATTGAAATGGAGTTTCCTTTCTTAACTTGTACAGCTGTCTTGTGCTATTTCTGAAGGGCAAGCATAGTCATGTACTGTAAGTCCTGCATCAATATTGGCTCATGTCAAAGCTCTATATTTGGATTGTATCTACTTCAGTTAAGATACTTCGAACACGGGCATTTTTTGAATGTATAATTGTAAATAAATGTAGCAAATAAATTCACATTTAAATCATCAAAAAGGGCAAAACTTGAAGTCGTTAAAAGCAGACTGGCCTATCCAAGAGTCCTGCAAAAACATTCACACCTTAGCCTATTTGTGACGATATAAATATTCAATGTGGAGGCTGCGGAACATTGCCTGGGGCTTATCTGCATTTGAGAGAAAGCAAACAGCTCTCGTTTGCTGTTTCAATAAAGCTCTGGCCAGCATCCTTTTTTGCATCTTATTTTGCATGAACACCTTCCAGCTTTTCTTTACAAACGTCTTTGCAAGTTTTTTGTTTTTTTTTTTGCCTCCGTGGTCTATTTTGTGATGCGCAAACCGAGACAAATAACCTCCTTGCTGAATTGTAGAGTCTCTTAGCAATGTGGCTTCATTCCAAACTACTTATGTTTCAAAATGAAAGATTTCATATCTGCTGCAAGAAAGGTATTAAGGTACTTGAAAATAAAAGAAGCTTGTTCAATCGAATTTTTAAAATATTTTCCAAATATACATATATTTTTTTTTAAGTGAGAAGAAATAAAATTCTTTTTTATTTGCTGCCTACTGCTGATTAATGAAACCCTGGAAACTCTGGAGCTGTAAACCATATTTGTTCTCTAGCAATTCTCAGTTTTGGGAATTTCTTTTCACATTTTTCTGAGCATGAAGTCACAGGATGTCTCCATAGGAGGTGTCTTTTTCTTCTCTCCAACACCAAGCAAAATCGACATGTTTCTGCCTGAGAATTGATCGGCCTGTCTCACAAGTGGCTCCCTCATTTCTGAATGTCAGAAATGGACACGATGCACATACCAGATTCACCTTTTTTCCCCCTCATATTGTAATCTTGTAATCATATTGTAATCTTTAAATATTGAATATATTTGAAGATATTTGTATCTTTGAATTCACTAGGAATGGTCTTAAATGTTTTATGCCTCTGCAGTAAATAATGAAGAGCAAAATATAACAGCTTGAAGAATTATTCACAAATAAAAAGTTGTGATTGCATAAGTACAAAGAAATAAATCTATATAAAACAATCCAGATTGGAAGCAAAAGGAGAGGAGCATTAAATCTGGTATTAAATGATGGAAAAATATACGCCATAACTTCATCTCTGCTAAAGAAAGCCAGTCACCATTTTTTTCAGTCACTTTAACAGTGGCATGGTTGTTGGTGCCAGATGGGCTAGTTTGAGTATTTTAGCTGATCTCCCAGGATTTCAATCTCTAGAGATTACACCAAAACGGTACAGAAATAAATGAACAAAAATATCTAGTAAGCATCAATTTAGCACATGGAACAGAAAACATTTACATTCATGCCAATTTTTGATGCCCTTATCCAGATCAACATTTATCTCATTTATACAACTGTGCAGTTGAGGGTTAAGAGTTCTTGCTCAAGGGCCCAACCTTCTGAACCACTGAGCTATCATTTCCCAGACCACTCCTATGTGCCAAGAGCATGACTCTAAGGCTACAGCAGGCACAGACTCACCCAAAATGGGCAGCTGAAGACTGGAAAAAGACCAGACGATGCTTTCTATTGCTTGTCAAGAACTTGGCCTACAAGAACTTCAGAATCTTGAGTTGTCCAGATAATGACTTCGTCAGTTAGGGACAAGAAGACAAATGTAAAAGGACGTGGAATGCATCTCGGCTGCTTATTGCTCTTCAAAACACAATATATGAGAAGAAATATTGCAGTACTGCTCTGAATAGCCACAAGATTCCAGCTCATTTCCTCCAAAACTCCATCAAACCCACAGCCATTTTCTTCTCCTCTATAAAGTGAATGAATTCCTCAAAGAATCCAGAGGCAGAGACTAAGACGATAAGCAACCACCCTTTTTTTTTATTAACCATCTTGATTATGAAAAACGATTATCCCACCCGTTCTCTTCCTTTCACATCTCATCGTTTAGTTTCCTGTGTAATGTGCATTATAATTCACCCCCCACCCCCCAGCCCCCGAAGATCAAAATGAAGCAAATGAAAGCGCTTAGAAATAAAAAAATAAAAAAAAGTGCCAGAATTGTTCATGTATTCCCAGAGGAGGAGAGGGGCCAATCAAAAAGAGGTCGGCTAACAATCAGTACAATCCTTTTCTTTGATCCCTGAGGGAGAAAAGACAGGAGCTGTGAGCCTTCTCGCGCATACACTCGTCGCGTCATGACATCTTTTCTGTGATGTAAAAATAAATAAATAAAAAAAGAAGTGAGACTCCCGCCCACATCTGGGATTCAAACAATTAGAGCTATTTTCAGGACACGCGTTTGGTACAGTAGTGCTCAACAAACACTACAGCGTTTGTCTTGAACACAAGCAGTGATTTGCATCCGCCCCTGTGCCAATGTGTCGTGTTCTTTTTCAGGATCACAGGTTGCTTTCAGAGCAGATTTGTAATTTGTGTTTGCTCACATACAGTATGGACTGCTTCTCTTGCAGACTAAGCCAATACAATGTTAACAAAATGTCAATAATCGGTAAAAAAAAATATATGGTAAGCGCTGCATATATGTGATAAAGAAATCCAGGAGCGTTCATTTGGAGCGTTATTATGTGGCTGTGTAAGCTATTTGACGTGTCCTATTTTCCTGTCCCAGTTGGGGGACTGTTTTCATTTGATCTGACTTCCTTGACTGACATCTCAATTGACCTCTGCTGTGTCACTTTTCCTGCTCATATTAGCTTCTTAAATTAACTGGCATCATTTTCTAGGTTGTTTGACTTGGTTAACTGCTTTTACTACAGGTGCTAATCATGGCCCTAAGTGGGAGCGAAAAAGAAGAACTGCACGTAGGGCTGAATTATAACTAATTAGAACTGAGAGTTAAAATGAAAGGAAGAATTAATGAGCGATTAAATTACACTGCCCCCTTTTTAAAAAAAAATCATTTCCCCTGTGCTCTGTAATTCAGCAAGCAACAATCCTCTGCCATTTTAATGCAAAGCAGCACTAAGGGCTGTTAGAGTAGAAGAAAGTACCAGAAACTTTGGCACCAGTGAAGTGAAAACAGATCCAGGACTTAAAGTTCCAGTTGTGGTACTGATCATTTTGGTTGGTGATATATACTGCATCCTGCACACCAGATGTGAAGGCAAACATCACATAATGTGAAATGGCAAAGTTCTCTGTTTACACCAACACTGTACAATTTTATTTCTCAACCTGCATAAACTGTATATATTGTAAAATTACATAGAATATTGGTGGCATAAATGTTGCACTAACAACTGCTATTTATTTATTTATTTATTTATTTATCTATCTATCTATCTATCTATCTATCTATCTATCTATCTATCTATCTATCTATCTATCTATCTATCTATCTATCATAAATTGTAACCCTTTTATAACAGTTTATAGATTATATAACAGATTATAACAGTACAATTTTTTGCATGGCACAAATAAAGCATTAACAGATGGAATGTATTTATTTATTTATTCCTTCATTTTTGTTTTAAATAAAACTGCTTAAAATCTAACATTTGCAAGAAATTCTACCAGTACAGTGTTTTTGCGTGGCACAAATCATCCATTAATAAATGGAAAATCTTACTTTTGTAAGATTACTTTTTTGGTTTGAAAATTAAAAACCATTTTAGTTTTGTCTCTGGGTACCTTTTTCATTGTTAGAAGGTTTTTTGTCATTAGAACTGACAAAAATAAATAACCTTTTTTTTCAGCAGTAATTTGGTTGCTGTCAATATAATAATGTCGGCTCATCAGGCAAGAGAACCCTGACAGGCGGCATTCTTCACTTTTGTATTTATCAGAAATTCCCTAATTTCAATTCCATCAAATTTGAGATCAAATGTGTTTACTGGCAATAACAATCAACACATAGCAGTGTGAAAATAATCTCCAGATAAACATCTGCAGTGTAAATTCTGATGAAGCTTTATCCTGTTGTTAGTGTGTGTCAGCCAATAGGAGATAATGGGTGGGGCTTCAGATATCATGTAGCATGAAAGGAGATGCTCATCAGGGCTGGATAGGGTCGATACACAGTCAGAACACAGGTTGTTGCGTTGCAGCACGAAGCAACAGTTTACCTAAAATCTATCTCTAAGCACAAACCCACCTACTGCATAATTACAACACATAGCAGAGAGGCTAAGACTCCACGAAGTTCAATTCAATACAGAATATTAATATACATTATACTGTATGTACACTCATATTTTCAATAAAGCAAGTGAATGCCTTTAATGAAAAATAAAACAAACAAAAAATATTTAAATAATAGCACTTTAATAAAATGATAGTGTACTTTTAAAATTTGGGTCACATGGCATAGAAGCATCATGGGATATCTGTAGAATTTCTTATGCAAAAATATAGAATTATGATGAACTTAAACAGTTGTAACCTTGCTGTAGTGTGTGTTTGTATCCCTCACGTTCTCTGGAAAATAACAAATTAAATTAAATTAAAATTAAATAAATTAAATTAAATAATGCAATTTACAGATAAACACTAAGCTCTCTGTAGGAAGACTTTCCTGTGGTGGAAAACATAAAGCACTGATACTCTGAGACTCCATTCATGTTAAATGTTAAATAATCACCTCCTTACAGAAAGCTTCACTATATATCTGGCTCTTTGGCTTAAATAACAATGTTTTCAATATTATGTATTTTACCAGTAGAATCAGTAACGAACAAGCACATTTATATATAATACGTGGAATTTGCCTCGCAGAAATGCACCACTGCACCAGTGCAGTACAAAATTAGCAGCACTACACTTTCCAACAAGAAAACACCACAGAACTCAATAGAACAAAAAATAGAATGTTATGAATGATTAGTAGATGCAAGCATGCCATTTCAACAACAAAGCTAACAGAGCATGCTGAGATGTGATTCAGAAAAGAAAAAGGCCCAACGGATGTGTGAATGCACGTCTCTGTTTTCCGTCGCCTGGGCTAGGGCTGCGATAAACGAGGCTTGTAGTGGCTCCATTAAATCAAGTGGCCAGTCGCTGCATGCCAGCCAGGAGTGTGTGGGAGAGTCCTGATGTAGCATGGAAATAAAAAGAATCTCTCACTCCCTCTAGCACTCTCGCCGGCCGCAGCCACATCTCCTCTGACAGCCGTGACAACACACCATGATGATCACAGAAATTGCCTATTATAGATGACAGTTCCACTACAGCCCCCACGTTTTTTTTAATGCAGTGTACAGGTGGCGTCAGCATGCTTTAGGAGCTTGAGACGTAAGCACTCACACGTGTGCTGATTATTAATTGTTCCTTTTTGGCATTGTTTAGGGTTTCGATTAGAAAAGAAATCTCTTCATATCCCTTCAGATCTCCCTGGCCCTTTAGCTAGTTAGCGAAGCAACCAACACAAAAATAAAATCAAATGTGCCTCGTATTGAGAATCTTACCCAGAGGCTGTGCGCAAATTAACCATTACTTGAGCGTTCTGTAACATTTGCCGTGATCTTAGCAATGGGGTAGAAGGGGCTTTTTTTTGCATCATGTGAACAGGGTGTGAAAAAATTAATTTCCTGACAAACTCGTTCTCAGCATCTGTCACAGAGGCGTAAATCTCTGAAGGGTGGTGTTGAGCTGTCTGCATATCATCACGCCCATCATTATCAAAGCATGTGCGCATTACGCCGCTCTAAATCATGTTTAATGGTGTTGTGGCAGTGAAGATCGGGCCGTTTTGCAGTCATTAAATTGATTTACTGCGCTTCCTTTGAGCAGCCAGTAATGACCACTCATCTCCACCACACAACACACCTCAATCTCCATTTCACGCACGTTTAGGATGAAAAGGACGGCCTTGACACCCTCCTGAAGACTGTTTGCTTGCATCCTGTTCTCTCATGTAATGAGGTCAGCTGCAGCACATCCTTAGGAAGATCAGCAGCGAAGAGTGAGGTATTGTTAGGAAACTGGGCACGTTATTGAAAAAGAGAACATTTATATTGGCTTCACAAGACTTTAATGACTGTCTGCAGAAAATCTAGCAATCTCATTTTCTGGGCTGGTCAAAAGCATTTATTAATGCTTACATTTCATTAAGCTTCTATTGTAAGCGCAGAACTATAGGTGAGCCTGGGAGAGCCATTAAAAGCTCCATTGATTGATTTGACTCGTGATCTGTAGCACTCAGACAAAGACACATCTGAGACCGAAAGAAAAAACAAAGCCTACATGCAGCTGAACATTTAATAGACTGGTTTCTAAAGGCAGCGTGAGGCTATCGCTAGAAGGCTGAGGATTTTATAGCCAATTAAAAATCTATTGATGTTTTAAAATTAGGTGGAATTCGGGTAATTACGTGAGACTTTAGATTTAGACAAGGAAGTACAACTTTCTTAAAAGTGTTGCATAAACACCTTCTGGATAATAAAAACCTATATTGTATGTAATGATACCAGAAGGGATGGAGCAAACATCAAAGCACAGAGAGTGTTTTATTCAATATAAACGGTTTACTGACTGGTTTGAACTGATAGTAAAGGTACAGCAACTCAAAGAAAAAAACAACCATGGTGTACTGGAAGGCATCTGAGAATACACAATTTCAAAACATGAGATGGATGAGTTACAGCAAAATAGTAAGAGTCTGAGGCTACAGTGAGAAAGGCTAGGAGATAATATAATGATAAAATAATGAGATATGTGTCAGCAATAATACCTGAATTGGCACTATTTGAGTGCAGGCATGGTATTTCTCTCTTTTCTTGCACTTACAACAAACCACTTCAGACGAGTCTGAATGCCTGACCAATGCCCTGCCCAACTGTTTTTATTGCCATTTTAGAGCACTTTTCTTATGTCAGTAGAAATTCTCACAATGTGTTGTGACTGCGGAAAAGCAGACAGGATCAAAGTCTCTGTCTAATACCCACCTGCAGCAAAGTGAGGCACTTATTTTTTCAAAATTGCAAAATGGAGAGGTACAACACTAACGAGAAAGCTGTATTTATCCGGCGATGCCGACGTGCCAAATGCAGAACCATTTCTTCATACACCGTACAGTCAGTTTATTTCTGCCTCTTTCTTCCTGCCCATCTGTTGATGAAACTACGTGTCACGTTAGCCTCAGAAAAGCAAACGTCTCTGTAGGCAGCTTGCTATATTCTGTGTGTACTGTACCAGCAGCTGACACTAAGCCACTCTCAGGCAGGAAATGCTTTGGTTAACCAGTGGGTGCAAAATAGCCTGGGGCTTATTTGCAGTTCTGTAGTGGAGAGTTGGCTAACCTTGTATGACAGCAGTGATATGATGCTGAAAGGCTGCTGAGGATGATGAAAACACTGAACTTTACTGATGAGAGCCATGCTCTGGTCAAATACTGTAACAACCACATGCACAGTTACACCCTTAACCCAAATGTAGTCATGTTCAATCTTCAGATTTGCAGGACTGAACACCCAAGCTTTAACTCAACACACACGTCTTCAAATTGGCTAATTTTTTACAAAAGGTAGTTTCAGAAAATAGCAGAACAAGTGTGCACTTAAAAAATTACTATAAACCACAGTGTTCTAACTTTGGGCCACACCTCCTTCATAAATGTCTGCCAATCAATTTTCCTGTATCAAGAGAGCTAAAAGGACTTGCTTTATGTCTGAATTAAAATCTTGGCTGCTGGTCTGTCCACTTTTTTAACTTTCAGCCTCTCATCTCTTATAAATATAAGCATTAATAAGACTTTTTTTTTTAAGTAAAGCTAAATGATACTGCTAGATGAAAATAGGCCTGACAGCTAGCAAGACTTAATAAACAACAAATTTCAACAATGAGCACAAATAATCAAACAAAACTTTATACTAACAATTTATTTATAATAATTACAAACCACAAGGATTAAATAACAAGATGACTCCTTTCTTAAATACTTAAAGTAGCACTTGTTTTATTTATTTATTTATTTATTTATAAATATTTATTTATAAATGTACATTTCTTGCTGTATTTCATCCCAAAACAGTTTTAGACTCATGGTATTTTAGTCCTAGTGAACCATATCGATTGATAGAAACTCCAAAAGCACTTTTCTTAGTCCCTCTGGATAAAGCCGTCTTCCAAATGCTGTAAATGTAAATATTTATTTTATGTTTTAGAGAGAGATTATTATAACTGTATAGTCCATGAGGTTCTGCCACTTGGTATTTGTTACCCTTCAGTCTTTTTCTTAAGAAACATCATAAGCAAGTTTAATTGTGGTACTGAACAATTTAAGAGCGTTTGAAGCAAATATTTTTAATGACTTAGAAATGCCTTAAAAAATCATATGATATTTCTGTCATAATGCCCACTCTTAAATACTCAAATGTAGCCTCAGTGGTTAAGGCTTTAGGTTACTGATTGGGTTGTGAGTTCAATTCCCAGTATTGCCAAGCTGCCAAGGTCCTTAAGCAATGCCCTTAATCCGTCACTCAGCTGTTTCCTGTCTCAGTTGTACATTGCTTCATTAAAGCATCAGCCAAATCAGTACATGTAAATAACTCCCATAAGCATCCCATACCTGTTAGCTACATTAGACTTGTAGCTCCAGGACAAAACGAAACTTCAGATGCCAAACATGTCTTGGCTGATCGAGGACATTTGTTCTAAATTTGTATGTGTTTCATTCCTGAGCTGTTATTTTAATATTTGGCCACTACATGTTGGAGCTAGCATGAGCAGCTCAACAATACAGTTCCAGCATCCTACTCAGTTCTCTATCCTATGCCTATAATGACACACTGCACACTGCTCACACTATCCCTTACATCAAGCAACAACAACAAAAAAAACCCTATATTTGTGAGGTCTCATCGGGTCAGGAGAGACATCACTGGGCTCTCTTTCACCCAGTAACATTAACATAGAAGAGAAACATCTATCCATTGCTGCAAAACCATCTCACAGTTCCTAATGTGCCAGCTGTGAGTCACTACTAGATAATTTCTGCTTCCACAGTTATTGGAGAAAAAAGCTCTGTTCCCTGAGACTGCAATATTACTCCAGGCTTGAGATATTATCTAGTCTCAGTTCAGCTAGCTATAAAGGAAACTCCCATGTCTCTTTATGACCACAACTTCAAAATCATGCAATGATCAAGCAATGAGATTGAATTAAAAGAAGAAACAGGGCCAAAGGATTGGACTCTAATTCAATCAAAACGGTGGCCCACACCAGGCCTATAAGGAAGGCTTAGCCTGAAGCTCCTTGAAGGAAAAATAATAATATCCGACCCTGGTAATGGTAGAATGAATTATATGGAAAGCACTCCAGCAAAAAGTCCCATATGGGAGGAAATCAGTGTAATATACTGAAGGGATTGTGCATTAAGCTAATTAGCCTGTGTTCTGTTTGATTTTTTTTTTCAACTTATTGCTTTATGCTCTCTCTGGATTCTGAATGAACAGGATGTTCAAGGCAAACAGGATGTCAACATGACGAACAAAGGCCAGATTTTTCTATCTACATGAAAGAGATATATAAGAAAATAAAACGTGAAATATTTTTGATTCAGGACCAATGAGTACTAAAAAGGAATAAACCTAGTGGGAAATTAAATCGACAACATTACACTAAACAAGTATAAAACTTGCGAGTGCATGCTTTCAGAGGTTTGAGGTATATTTGAAAAAAGTGAATTTTTTGCCATAATCATGTTTTTAATATATAATATTTTGTCTTTTCTTTTTAATTATGACTCAAATCTATTGCTTAAAACTGAGACCAAACAGAGATTTACAGCTGAATGTTTACTTTAGAGATTCACAAAATCCCATAAAGAATAAGTTTTTGTCTGTAATACTCTTAAATGATTATAATAATATGAATAGTGGATGTAATGATACTTACATTTCCATTGCTAAAGGCGATTTCAACAGTTCTCAACATTTCAACACGGGATGGTGTGAGGCAAATTTGACACAAGTTAGTGTTGCCAACCGAAAGTTGTCCATTTATTTATCCATTCTCTACCCCGCTTATCATACTGGGTTGCAGGGAATCTGGAGCCTATTCCAGTAGAGACGGAGCACAAGGCAGGGTAGACCCTGGATATGATGCCAGCATATACACTCACACCCCCACTGACCCACTACACACAATTTAGAGATGCCTACAAAGCATGTCCATGGACTAGGAAAGGAAACCTGAGTATTCAGAGGAAACCCCTGAGGCACGGGGAGAACATGCAAACTTTACACACACACATAGTGGAGGCAGGAATCGAACCCTGAAACTTGGAGGTGTGAGGCAAGCGTGTTACCCAAAGTTGTTTCTATTTTAAATACAGCACATACAATAGGAAGTATTTTATTACTCTTCCACTACAGCAATTTTCCTCTGATGGGTTTTTTTTTATCTATTTATTTTTAGCTTTACTTTATATAGTGGCCACACAAGTCCCTTTGAATGAGCTGTTGCTTTGAAATAATAAAGCTGAATTACAGCCGGCACTGCTGTAAGAGCGGTTGTTATAGCAAATAAATTGACACTGACTGACAAGATGTGAGAATTGTACAGCGCAATGATATCAGAAGTGTTTAAACTTGGGGTTTTTATTCCATCCCCAAGACATTTTTCGTGTAAGATATCCTGAGCTAAATTAAATTACCTCTGTGTCTTTATAGTAGATAAATAGTATGAAAAGTGGGGCAAGATAAATAAATGCTACGATGAAAAAAACCCTGTTACAAGACTCATTTTCCTGTACTTAGCCTTCTAAGGATAATCTTAGTGATCGGATTGTTATTGACAAGCATGGACACCTTTTCTGCTCTCTAGGCTTATGACTCACATACAAGCTGCTATTATAATCAAACCCCCAGGCACTCAGCACAAGAGAATTAAAGCAGCAGCACAATCATTAAAATGGCAGACGTTAGACAGCAGCCATGTTTGAATGGCAGGTAAATCAATCGCATGTAAAGCTGCATGCAACCCTGCAGCAATTTAATTGCAATCTGGGGGTCTCACCAGAAAAAAGAAAAAAAAAGAAACGCTGCCACACACCCTGTGTACATGCTGTGATTAGCTTTGGCACCTAGGAATAGGCTGTGATCAAACACCAGTCGGCAAAAACAGGGCCCCAGAGCGCCTGCGACAGGCACAAATCGGCTTCATACAGCCTCGGGTAATGACTGCCTAAGACCTCCAGCTGATGTGAGGAGAAAAAACAGGACAAGTAGGTCTATTATTGGAGTGAGGGGATGCTGAAAAAGGCTCCATATTAACGTCACAGTCTGAACACCGCCTCCTTCATGGCTCTTCAACCTTGTCGATCATGATGAAGTGCAGTATAATGAGGCGTTCCGCTTAAAACACAAAGAAGGAGCTCATATTCTGCGGACTGAAAGGGAGCGCATCACAACTTGTGAAACAATGGTATCTGATGGGTGCAAAAAAAAATTTTTAAGGGAAATAGCAGTGAGGTTTATTTCATGCAGTGTTTTGTAAAGGGAGAGAAAAAGATGATGGGTGAAGGTTTTGCCAGGAAAAGCCAAGCAATTACTGCAACTTTGCTCACTTTCATATTGTCCTGGTTTTTTTCCCCTGATTTAATAAGCATTTAATATTATCAGTGCTGAGCAGATATACAGGTGACATTGAACTGTCCCCAGACACGAACGATTGCAGTAAATGACCTCAAGCTCCACAGCTCATATTGAGATTCGGCTACTCAATTTAAAGCCATATTGATAGATAGACTGTTCTCTGTCTTCAGAGCAGGTGCTTGACTTGATTTTTTTTTTAGATTATCTTCATACGATTCACACCTCTGAGGTTGCTAGTTTTATTGGGTAGCACTCTTGGGACATCCATTTTTTTGATTACATTTTAGTCTCGAGCTCAGCCTCAGCCGGCGAATACCCACTATGCACTTATCTGGCTATAAGCTTCAGAATCTCGAAAGTTTTAATCTGATTGGCTGCCTGCACACACTTCTGTTTATATGCACTTGTGTGCACTTGTTTGTGATGAGAAAATAAGTTCTGAACACTTGCAGCCCTGCGAGCTTTTCAGAACAAGATACAGTCACCCTGTATCTTGTCTTTAAAAGCTATTCCAAAGTTTCACTTGAAGCACTTGTGGGTGAACAAGATGTGTTTGCCAGTGGGCTCAGGGAGAAGTTCAGTGGTTGCTCATTTGTAGTGTGTGCCAAATGGCCTCCTTTCTGTAAATATAGGTGGTTCTTGGCCAAATTTAGTGACAGAAATGAACAGACTCTCTAGCCACAGTCTGGCTCAATAAACTATTTGCATATAGTCTCTCCCCTTCAAAAACAAAAGACTATCTTTTAAGCCTGAAAAAAAGGGGGATCTGCTGATTTGAATGCAAATTAGAAGCAAGCTTCCACCCACTAGTCCATTCACTTCTATGTCATATGCATACGACACGTCTCAATTTACCCTCCTATCCATTTCCTGGACATGATTAAACGCCCTAATTTATGCAGATGTTGAGTTAGTTATCCTCCGTTCACGGATTCAGCGAAACACGGCAACAAAGCGACCAGAGACTGTTCATTTTCAGAGAGAGCTGGCGACTTCCGGCGACATAACCGACATCAACTGCTGGTTTATAAAAGTGGGTGTTTCCAGCCTTGAGAAAAGTTTAACTTTATGCAAATATGGAGTGACTTGGTGCAGCAGCTACCAATGGGAGTGAAGACAGTAGAGCGCACGTGATCTGTGACAAAAAAGCACACGCTGCTTCTCTCTCATCTTGTATGATATCATGCATACATACAAACACCGTTGTTTCATTTTAGCAGCAAGAAAACTGAGTTGTAATGTTGTTGCACCACCCACTGAGAAACCGTATCACTATGGCAACCAGTGGTAGAAACGCATATAGGCAACATTGTGGTACGGTGTGTGAATCGCTGTATGTGTAAATGTGACATAAGAATAATCCAAGATCTAAGAAAGAAGTAAGAAAATGGACAGTAGAAAAAACTAATAATATCGCAGAAGCCTTAAATAAAAAGACAGTTAAGGAAGTGTACTCCTTAATAGCGCTTAACTGTAATCAGCTAGCAAATAAAATCCAGTCTCACTTGCAGGCAATTATGTGAACTTTATTTATCATTAGGTTTTTATTCTTTTTAGACCCTGAATAGATCAGACGTAACTGAAGTTTTATTTATAAATAGGAGTAAGTCATCCTGATCAAATAGTTAAATCTATATTGTACAAATAATGCTAAATGATTATAGACTACTAGAATAAATAAAATTACATCTGTTATGTTTAGTATATATTTACAATGAATAACCTTATATTAACTTTATAATTATTAATGTATAATAATATCCAAAGACTTGGTTCATATGTCAAAAAGGTTTGCTTCCAGGCCTCTTTTATGCATCTAATGTACCTATTATTTCCAAATATAGCATAATGATATGAAAAAGATCCACATCTTTGTATTCTGCTGCATATTTACAAATGACATGTTGACACTAAGCCTTGTAATCTACATGTATGGTTAAGTTTGGTGTTATCAGTGTTATTATCTATTTTTATTGTTATTACTTATAATATTCTACCTCAAATACTTGCTAAAATGAGTCCAGTGATTTTATATGTTTAGCAGGAAATCAAGTATTTCCTGCACACTCAGATACCAAGTTATACAAACTCTATACAGGTAGATCAAAGATTTAAAAAAAAAAAGAGATAAATAAGGAAACTGTAGGTTTTTGTGTATACGCATTTTATAATTGTTCTTAACCAAACTCAAGGTTGATATGTAACAGCTCTTGAGTATCCCATCCTCTGTCCTACACATATTTCAGTATTTACTCTATCCCAATACAACTGATTCACCTAATCAGCTAATAAATAGACCTTACTGAAGATTAAGTAGACTAACCAAGCCACTGAGGGGTTAGCTCTCAGTTTTGGTCTCAAGCCAGGGTAAAATAGGAGGGTTGCATCAGAAAGGGCATCTGGCATAAACAGCCTGTGCCAAATCAAAATATTCGGATTAGATGATCCTCTGTGGCGACCCTGAACAGCCAAAGGACAACAACAACAACAACTGAAGTTTAATTAGACTAAAACACACTCGAATGTGCAGGACAGTGAGTAATCCAGGAGCAGAGTTGGCAACCTGTAGCCCAAGAAAACATGCAGCGTCTTCCAAATGCCAATAGAGACGAGAGGAGAAATCTCTAGTAAGTTTGATCTCTGGGCTTTATTCAAAATGAAAGATGACCTTTGTCCTCTGATATGTCAGACATTTTCTAGCTCTCAAAAGCTTTCTTATGAACCATTCAGCAAGTCTTGCAGCTGACTTCTCCCAAATGAAACCAACCGAGTTTCTCTTACCTTTCATTCCATACTTGTTGCGTCTGCCGTACTTGTTGATCAGCACGAACATCACAATGAGAAACACGCAGCCAAAAGCAGCCAATCCGACGGCTATAGACATCTACGGGAACAGAGGGAGCAGCGGAGCGGGTAATTAAGAACAGCATGGCGTTAACACGGAGCAGAATATAGAAAATGCTCAGGGTGTGAGTAGGAAAGATCACTTAACAGCGCTGAACTGTAAATAAATGCAACAGACAAATGTAACATGTAGCTCACCCCGAACGAGTCCTCGTCCGGCCGGTTCACATCGTTTCCAGGCGTGGGGTCTCCTGGTAAAAAAAACCCCAAAATAAAACAGTCTCTCAAATGGTGTCAAGAAACAATGTGCAAGTGATATCAGGTGTCCTTTTGTTAAACCGTCATTATATAACAAGGAACAAGGAAAATGTCATGGTATTAAGGTGAATAATTTTATGCACATGTGACTCTAAGTGCACTCACAGGAAGCTGTGGAAATGAATATGAGTCCCTGATTTATTAAAGAGAAGGAAGTACAATGCAATCGCAAACTGAAGCCAGGTTCATTTTGGCTGGAGAGAAATGCATTTTGTAGGCTGGCGAGTTCGGCACTCGAGATCAAAGGGTAATTCCAAGCTAATTAATTGTCCAATAATGGAATAGGCGCCATGGGTTAAAGTGATATCAAAGCAGGTTTAACAGGAAGCACAGGCCTTCCTTCTCTAAGCTTAGACTATTTGTTCAGTTTCATTCTCCGTTTCCAAATTTTGTACTGCACCAAGTGTCAAGCAGCATTTAATAAGCAGAGAGTGAATGGATTTAAGACATATCAGCATATAGGTGCACAGATCACAGGACAGAGGTTATGTCTATTTTATTGCTTTTCTTATTGCTCATTTGCAACATTTGTAGTAGGACAATAGAAAATGGGACATTGATCAAATTTAGGAACTTAAGTTGCCAGTAACTTAATTTAAAAAAAAAAAAAAAAAAAAAAATCTGATCAAGAAGAGAAAGACCACAGTACCACATGAGTGAGCACTGAATAGCTGGTTAATGACTGTCATTTAGTGTTTGAAACATCATAATACTGATGATTAAATCGACTTTCAAGAGCATCACAAGGGGCAAGCAAAGTTCACTTCTTAAATTGCTTAGACACACAATTCTGAAAATATTCCGTGCCAAAGAAACACTCACCGTACTCGATAATTCCTTTCACCGCAGACAAAAAGAGAAAGAGACAAAAAAAAAAAACTCAATGAGATAATATATATTTATGGATTTCTTCAAGAATTAATCATTAACCACCGTCATTGTCAAAAGTACCACATGAGACTCAAAAATCAAAAGCCTACCGTCCATGTCGGGAAACGGCGGTGCCTCAAGGAAATGTCCGAAGACAGTTTTGGTGACCGACCCGAGCGGGTTACTGGCCACCAGTGTGTAGTTCCCATTATCATGGTGTGTAGGGTTTTCAAAAGTCAGGCAGCCTTCCAGGTAGTCCTTATAAACCTCAACCTCCATGTGGATGTACCTGGACTTGATCTCGCTGCCTTTGTGGAACCACTTTAGTGTAGGATGAGGGAAACCTCTCACTGTGAACTCGATGCAGGTGTGGTGTCTGCGTTCAGGTTCATCCAACTTTATAATCACTGGGGGAACTGTAAGAGAGAGAGAGGAGGAAAACTACTGAGTAAATACAGATGTTCCTTACGATCAAAAATATTCAACTAAAATTTAGGAAGATCAAGTTACACCGTGTTTCCAGATAAAATATGTAAAATATGACCAAATAACTGCATGACTAAATACAATATACTGATTCCTATATCACAGACTCTTTGTACAGAACCCACAACCACAACTGACTCTTTATACAGCACAGAGTCTTTATACAGAACCCACAACCACAACTGACTCTTTATACAGCAGTCTTTATACAGAACCCACAACCTCAACTGACTCTTTATACAGCACAGACTCTTTATACAGAACCCACAACCACAACTGACTCTTTATACAGCACAGAGTCTTTATACAGAACCCACAACCACAACTGACTCTTTATACAGCAGAGTCTTTATACAGAACGCACAACCTCAACTGACTCTTTATACAGCACAGACTCTTTATACAGAATCCACAACCTCAACTGACTCTTTATACAGCACAGAGTCTTTATACAGAACCCACAACCTCAACTGACTCTTTATACAGCACAGAGTCTTTATACAGAACCCACAACCTCAACTGACTCTTTATACAGCACAGAGTCATTATACAGAAACCACAACCTCAAATGACTCTTTATACAGCACAGAGTCTTTATACAGAAACCACAACCTCAACTGACTCTTTATACAGCACAGAGTCTTTATACAGAACCCACAACCACAACTGACTCTTTATACAGCAGACTCTTTATACAGAACCCACAACCTCAACTGACTCTTTATACAGCACAGAGTCTTTATACAGAACCCACAACCTCAACTGACTCTTTATACAGCACAGAGTCTTTATACAGAACCCACAACCTCAACTGACTCTTTATACAGCACAGAGTCTTTATACAGAACCCACAACCTCAACTGACTCTTTATACAGCACAGAGTCTTTATACAGAACCCACAACCTCAACTGACTCTTTATACAGCACAGACTCTTTATACAGAACCCACAACCTCAACTGACTCTTTATACAGCACAGAGTCTTTATACAGAACCCACAACATCAACTGATTCTTTATACAGCACAGAGTCTTTATACAGAAACCACAACCTCAACTGACTCTTTATACAGCACAGAGTCTTTATACAGAATCCACAACCACAACTGACTCTTATACAGCACAGAGTCTTTATACAGAACCCACAACCTCAACTGACTCTTTATACAGCACAGAGTCTTTATACAGAACCCACAACCTCAACTGACTCTTTATACAGCACAGAGTCTTTATACAGAACCCACAACCTCAACTGACTCTTTATACAGCACAGAGTCTTTATACAGAACCCACAACCTCAACTGACTCTTTATACAGCACAGAGTCTTTATACAGAACCCACAACCTCAACTGACTCTCTATACAGCACAGAGTCTTTATACAGAATCCACAACCACAACTGACTCTTATACAGCACAGAGTCTTTATACAGAACCCACAACCTCAACTGACTCTTTATACAGCACAGAGTCTTTATACAGAACCCACAACCTCAACTGACTCTTTATACAGCACAGACTCTTTGTACAGAATCCACAACCTCAACTGACTCTTTATACAGCACAGACTCTTTGTACAGAATCCACAACCTCAACTGACTCTTTATACAGCACAGACTCTTTGTACAGAATCCACAACCTCAACTGACTCTTTATACAGCACAGACTCTTTGTACAGAATCCACAACCTCAACTGACTCTTTATACAGCAGAGACTCTTTATTCAAAACCCACAACCTCAACTGACTCTTTATACAGCACAGACTCTTTGTACATCACCAACAACCTCAACTGACTCTTTATACAGCACAGACTCTTTGTACAGAATCCACAACCTCAACTGACTCTTTACACAGCAGAGACTCTTTATTCAAAACCCACAACCTCAACTGACTCTTTATACAGCACAGACTCTTTGTACATCACCAACAACCTCAACTGACTCTTTATACAGCACAGACTCTTTGTACAGAATCCACAACCTCAACTGACTCTTTATACAGCAGAGACTCTTTATTCAAAACCCACAACCTCAACTGACTCTTTATACAGCACAGACTCTTTGTACATCACCAACAACCTCAACTGACTCTTTATACAGCACAGACACTTTGTACAGAATCCACAACCTCAACTGACTCTTTACACAGCACAGACTCTTTGTACAGAATCCACAACCTCAACTGACTCTTTATACAGCACAGAGTCTTTGTACAGAATCCACAACCTCAACTGACTCTTTACACAGCACAGACTCTTTGTACAGAATCCACAACCTCAACTGACTCTTTATACAGCACAGAGTCTTTGTACAGAATCCACAACCTCAACTGACTCTTTACACAGCACAGACTCTTTGTACAGAATCCACAACCTCAACTGACTCTTTATACAGCACAGACTCTTTGTACAGAATCCACAACCTCAACTGACTCTTTATACAGCACAGACTCTTTGTACAGAATCCACAACCTCAACTGACTCTTTATACAGCACAGACTCTTTGTACAGAATCCACAACGTCAACTGACTCTTTATACAGCACAGAGTCTTTATACAGAACCCACAACCTCAACTGACTCTCTATACAGCACAGACTCTTTGTACAGAATCCACAACCTCAACTGACTCTTTATACAGCACAGACTCTTTGTACAGAATCCACAACCTCAACTGACTCTTTATACAGCACAGACTCTTTGTACAGAATCCACAACCTCAACTGACTCTTTATACAGCACAGACTCTTTGTACAGAATCCACAACGTCAACTGACTCTTTATACAGCACAGAGTCTTTGTACAGAATCCACAACCTCAACTGACTCTTTATACAGCACAGAGTCTTTATACAGAACCCACAACCTCAACTGACTCTTTATACAGCACAGAGTCTTTATACAGAACCCACAACCTCAACTGACTCTTTATACAGCACAGACTCTTTATACAGAACCCACAACCTCAACTGACTCTTTATACAGCACAGACTCTTTGTACAGAATCCACAACCTCAACTGACTCTTTATACAGCACAGACTCTTTGTACAGAATCCACAACCTCAACTGACTCTTTATACAGCACAGACTCTTTGTACAGAATCCACAACCTCAACTGACTCTTTATACAGCACAGACTCTTTGTACAGAATCCACAACCTCAACTGACTCTTTATACAGCACAGACTCTTGTACAGAATCCACAACCTCAACTGACTCTTTATACAGCACAGACTCTTTGTACAGAATCCACAACCTCAACTGACTCTTTATACAGCACAGACTCTTGTACAGAATCCACAACCTCAACTGACTCTTTATACAGCACAGACTCTTTGTACAGAATCCACAACCTCAACTGACTCTTTATACAGCACAGACTCTTTGTACATCACCAACAACCTCAACTGACTCTTTATACAGCACAGACTCTTTGTACAGAATCCACAACCTCAACTGACTCTTTATTCAGCATAGACTCTTTGTACATCACCAACAACCACAACTGACTCTTTATACAGCACAGACTCTTTGTACAGAACCCACAACCACAACTGACTCTCTATACAGCACAGACTCTTTGTACAGAATCCACAACCTCAACTGACTCTTTATACAGCACAGACTCTTTGTACATCACCAACAACCACAACTGACTCTTTATACAGCACAGACTCTTTGTACAGAACCCACAACCACAACTGACTCTCTATACAGCACAGAGTCTTTGTACAGAATCCACAACCTCAACTGACTCTTTACACAGCACAGACTCTTTGTACAGAACCCACAACCTCAACTGACTCTTTATACAGCACAGACTCTTTGTACAGAATCCACAACGTCAACTGACTCTTTACACAGCACAGACTCTTTGTACAGAACCCACAACCTCAACTGACTCTTTACACAGCACAGAGTCTTTGTACATCACCAACAACCTCAACTGACTCTTTACACAGCACAGACTCTTTGTACATCACCAACAACCTCAACTGACTCTTTATACAGCACAGACTCTTTGTACAGAATCCACAACCTCAACTGACTCTTTATACAGCACAGACTCTTTGTACAGAATCCACAACCTCAACTGACTCTTTACACAGCACAGACTCTTTGTACAGAACCCACAACCTCAACTGACTCTTTATACAGCACAGACTCTTTGTACAGAACCCACAACCTCAACTGACTCTTTACACAGCACAGAGTCTTTGTACATCACCAACAACCTCAACTGACTCTTTACACAGCACAGACTCTTTGTACATCACCAACAACCTCAACTGACTCTTTATACAGCACAGACTCTTTGTACAGAATCCACAACCTCAACTGACTCTTTATACAGCACAGACTCTTTGTACAGAATCCACAACCTCAACTGACTCTTTACACAGCACAGACTCTTTGTACAGAACCCACAACCTCAACTGACTCTCTATACAGCACAGAGTCTTTATACAGAATCCACAACCACAACTGACTCTTATACAGCACAGAGTCTTTATACAGAACCCACAACCTCAACTGACTCTTTATACAGCACAGAGTCTTTATACAGAACCCACAACCTCAACTGACTCTTTATACAGCACAGACTCTTTGTACAGAATCCACAACCTCAACTGACTCTTTATACAGCACAGACTCTTTGTACAGAATCCACAACCTCAACTGACTCTTTATACAGCACAGACTCTTTGTACAGAATCCACAACCTCAACTGACTCTTTATACAGCACAGACTCTTTGTACAGAATCCACAACCTCAACTGACTCTTTATACAGCAGAGACTCTTTATTCAAAACCCACAACCTCAACTGACTCTTTATACAGCACAGACTCTTTGTACATCACCAACAACCTCAACTGACTCTTTATACAGCACAGACTCTTTGTACAGAATCCACAACCTCAACTGACTCTTTACACAGCAGAGACTCTTTATTCAAAACCCACAACCTCAACTGACTCTTTATACAGCACAGACTCTTTGTACATCACCAACAACCTCAACTGACTCTTTATACAGCACAGACTCTTTGTACAGAATCCACAACCTCAACTGACTCTTTATACAGCAGAGACTCTTTATTCAAAACCCACAACCTCAACTGACTCTTTATACAGCACAGACTCTTTGTACATCACCAACAACCTCAACTGACTCTTTATACAGCACAGACACTTTGTACAGAATCCACAACCTCAACTGACTCTTTACACAGCACAGACTCTTTGTACAGAATCCACAACCTCAACTGACTCTTTATACAGCACAGAGTCTTTGTACAGAATCCACAACCTCAACTGACTCTTTACACAGCACAGACTCTTTGTACAGAATCCACAACCTCAACTGACTCTTTATACAGCACAGAGTCTTTGTACAGAATCCACAACCTCAACTGACTCTTTACACAGCACAGACTCTTTGTACAGAATCCACAACCTCAACTGACTCTTTATACAGCACAGACTCTTTGTACAGAATCCACAACCTCAACTGACTCTTTATACAGCACAGACTCTTTGTACAGAATCCACAACCTCAACTGACTCTTTATACAGCACAGACTCTTTGTACAGAATCCACAACGTCAACTGACTCTTTATACAGCACAGAGTCTTTATACAGAACCCACAACCTCAACTGACTCTCTATACAGCACAGACTCTTTGTACAGAATCCACAACCTCAACTGACTCTTTATACAGCACAGACTCTTTGTACAGAATCCACAACCTCAACTGACTCTTTATACAGCACAGACTCTTTGTACAGAATCCACAACCTCAACTGACTCTTTATACAGCACAGACTCTTTGTACAGAATCCACAACGTCAACTGACTCTTTATACAGCACAGAGTCTTTATACAGAATCCACAACCACAACTGACTCTTATACAGCACAGAGTCTTTATACAGAACCCACAACCTCAACTGACTCTTTATACAGCACAGACTCTTTATACAGAACCCACAACCTCAACTGACTCTTTATACAGCACAGAGTCTTTATACAGAACCCACAACCTCAACTGACTCTTTATACAGCACAGAGTCTTTATACAGAACCCACAACCTCAACTGACTCTTTATACAGCACAGAGTCTTTATACAGAACCCACAACCTCAACTGACTCTTTATACAGCACAGAGTCTTTATACAGAATCCACAACCACAACTGACTCTTATACAGCACAGAGTCTTTATACAGAACACACAACCTCAACTGACTCTTTATACAGCACAGAGTCTTTATACAGAACCCACAACCTCAACTGACTCTTTATACAGCACAGACTCTTTATACAGAACCCACAACCTCAACTGACTCTTTATACAGCACAGAGTCTTTATACAGAACCCACAACCTCAACTGACTCTTTATACAGCACAGACTCTTTGTACAGAATCCACAACCTCAACTGACTCTTTATACAGCACAGAGTCTTTATACAGAACCCACAACCTCAACTGACTCTTTATACAGCACAGACTCTTTGTACAGAACCCACAACCTCAACTGACTCTTTATACAGCACAGACTCTTTGTACAGAATCCACAACCTCAACTGACTCTTTATACAGCACAGACTCTTTGTACAGAATCCACAACCTCAACTGACTCTTTATACAGCACAGACTCTTTGTACAGAATCCACAACCTCAACTGACTCTTTATACAGCACAGACTCTTTGTACAGAATCCACAACCTCAACTGACTCTTTATACAGCACAGACTCTTGTACAGAATCCACAACCTCAACTGACTCTTTATACAGCACAGACTCTTTGTACAGAATCCACAACCTCAACTGACTCTTTATACAGCACAGACTCTTTGTACATCACCAACAACCTCAACTGACTCTTTATACAGCACAGACTCTTTGTACAGAATCCACAACCTCAACTGACTCTTTATTCAGCATAGACTCTTTGTACATCACCAACAACCACAACTGACTCTTTATACAGCACAGACTCTTTGTACAGAACCCACAACCACAACTGACTCTCTATACAGCACAGACTCTTTGTACAGAATCCACAACCTCAACTGACTCTTTATACAGCACAGACTCTTTGTACATCACCAACAACCACAACTGACTCTTTATACAGCACAGACTCTTTGTACAGAACCCACAACCACAACTGACTCTCTATACAGCACAGAGTCTTTATACAGAACCCACAACCTCAACTGACTCTTTATACAGCACAGAGTCTTTATACAGAACCCACAACCTCAACTGACTCTTTATACAGCACAGAGTCTTTATACAGAATCCACAACCACAACTGACTCTTATACAGCACAGAGTCTTTATACAGAACCCACAACCTCAACTGACTCTTTATACAGCACAGAGTCTTTATACAGAACCAACAACCTCAACTGACTCTTTATACAGCACAGACTCTTTGTACAGAATCCACAACCTCAACTGACTCTTTATACAGCACAGACTCTTGTACAGAATCCACAACCTCAACTGACTCTTTATACAGCACAGACTCTTTGTACAGAATCCACAACCTCAACTGACTCTTTACACAGCACAGACTCTTTGTACAGAACCCACAACCTCAACTGACTCTTTATACAGCACAGACTCTTTGTACAGAATCCACAACCTCAACTGACTCTTTATACAGCACAGACTCTTTGTACAGAATCCACAACCTCAACTGACTCTTTACACAGCACAGACTCTTTGTACAGAATCCACAACCTCAACTGACTCTTTATACAGCACAGACTCTTTGTACAGAATCCACAACCTCAACTGACTCTTTATACAGCACAGACTCTTTGTACAGAATCCACAACCTCAACTGACTCTTTCCACACCCCAGACTCTTTGTACATCACCAGCAACCTCAACTGACTCTTTATACAGCACAGACTCTTTGTACAGAATCCACAATCTCAACTGACTCTTTATACAGCACAGAGTCTTTATTCAAAACCCACAACCTCAACTGACTCTTTACACAGCACAGACTCTTTGTACAGAATCCACAACGTCAACTGACACTTTATACAGCACAGACTCTTTGTACAGAATCCACAACCTCAACTGACTCTTTATACAGCACAGATTCTTTGTACAGAATCCACAACCTCAACTGACACTTTATACAGCACAGACTCTTTGTACATCACCAACAACCACAACTGACTCTTTATACAGCACAGACTCTTTGTACATCACCAACAACCACAACTGACTCTTTATACAGCACAGACTCTTTATACAGAATCCATAACGTCAACTGACTCTTTATACAGCACAGACTCTTTGTACAGAACCCACAACCTCAACTGACTCTTTATACAGCACAGACTCTTTGTACAGAACCCACAACCACAACTGACTCTCTATACAGCACAGACTCTTTGTACAGAATCCACAACCTCAACTGACTCTTTATACAGCACAGACTCTTTGTACAGAACCCACAACCACAACTGACTCTTTATACAGCACAGACTCTTTGTACAGAACCCACAACCTCAACTGACTCTTTACACAGCACAGACTCTTTGTACAGAATCCACAACCTCAACTGACTCTTTATACAGTACAGACTCTTTGTACAGAATCCACAACCTCAACTGACTCTTTATACAGCACAGACTCTTTGTACAGAATCCACAACCTCAACTGACTCTTTATACAGCACAGACTCTTTGTACAGAATCCACAACCTCAACTGACTCTTTATACAGCACAGACTCTTTGTACAGAATCCACAACCTCAACTGACTCTTTATACAGCACAGACTCTTTGTACAGAATCCACAACCTCAACTGACTCTTTATACAGCACAGACTCTTTGTACAGAATCCACAACCTCAACTGACTCTTTATACAGCACAGACTCTTTGTACAGAATCCACAACCTCAACTGACTCTTTATACAGCACAGAGTCTTTATACAGAACCCACAACCTCAACTGACTCTTTATACAGCACAGAGTCTTTATACAGAACCCACAACCTCAACTGACTCTTTATACAGCACAGAGTCTTTATACAGAATCCACAACCACAACTGACTCTTATACAGCACAGAGTCTTTATGCAGAACCCACAACCTCAACTGACTCTTTATACAGCACAGACTCTTTATACAGAACCCACAACCTCAACTGACTCTTTATACAGCACAGAGTCTTTATACAGAACCCACAACCTCAACTGACTCTTTATACAGCACAGAGTCTTTATACAGAACCCACAACCTCAACTGACTCTTTATACAGCACAGAGTCTTTATACAGAATCCACAACCACAACTGACTCTTATACAGCACAGAGTCTTTATACAGAACCCACAACCTCAACTGACTCTTTATACAGCACAGACTCTTTATACAGAACCCACAACCTCAACTGACTCTTTATACAGCACAGACTCTTTGTACAGAATCCACAACCTCAACTGACTCTTTATACAGCACAGACTCTTTGTACAGAATCCACAACCTCAACTGACTCTTTATACAGCACAGACTCTTTGTACAGAATCCACAACCTCAACTGACTCTTTATACAGCACAGACTCTTTGTACAGAATCCACAACCTCAACTGACTCTTTATACAGCACAGACTCTTGTACAGAATCCACAACCTCAACTGACTCTTTATACAGCACAGACTCTTTGTACAGAATCCACAACCTCAACTGACTCTTTATACAGCACAGAGTCTTTATACAGAACCCACAACCTCAACTGACTCTTTATACAGCACAGACTCTTTGTACAGAATCCACAACCTCAACTGACTCTTTATACAGCACAGACTCTTTGTACAGAATCCACAACCTCAACTGACTCTTTATACAGCACAGACTCTTTGTACAGAATCCACAACCTCAACTGACTCTTTATACAGCACAGACTCTTGTACAGAATCCACAACCTCAACTGACTCTTTATACAGCACAGACTCTTTGTACAGAATCCACAACCTCAACTGACTCTTTATACAGCACAGACTCTTTGTACATCACCAACAACCTCAACTGACTCTTTATACAGCACAGACTCTTTGTACAGAATCCACAACCTCAACTGACTCTTTATACAGCACAGACTCTTTATTCAAAACCCACAACCTCAACTGACTCTTTATTCAGCATAGACTCTTTGTACATCACCAACAACCACAACTGACTCTTTATACAGCACAGACTCTTTGTACAGAACCCACAACCACAACTGACTCTCTATACAGCACAGACTCTTTGTACAGAATCCACAACCTCAACTGACTCTTTATACAGCACAGACTCTTTGTACATCACCAACAACCACAACTGACTCTTTATACAGCACAGACTCTTTGTACATCACCAACAACCACAACTGACTCTTTATACAGCACAGACTCTTTGTACAGAATCCACAACCACAACTGACTCTCTATACAGCACAGAGTCTTTGTACAGAATCCACAACCTCAACTGACTCTTTATACAGCACAGACTCTTTGTACAGAACCCACAACCACAACTGACTCTCTATACAGCACAGACTCTTTGTACAGAATCCACAACCTCAACTGACTCTTTACACAGCACAGACTCTTTGTACAGAACCCACAACCTCAACTGACTCTTTATACAGCACAGACTCTTTGTACAGAATCCACAACGTCAACTGACTCTTTATACAGCACAGACTCTTTGTACAGAATCCACAACCTCAACTGACTCTTTATACAGCACAGACTCTTTGTACAGAATCCACAACGTCAACTGACTCTTTACACAGCACAGACTCTTTGTACAGAACCCACAACCTCAACTGACTCTTTATACAGCACAGACTCTTTGTACAGAACCCACAACCTCAACTGACTCTTTACACAGCACAGAGTCTTTGTACATCACCAACAACCTCAACTGACTCTTTACACAGCACAGACTCTTTGTACATCACCAACAACCTCAACTGACTCTTTATACAGCACAGACTCTTTGTACAGAATCCACAACCTCAACTGACTCTTTATACAGCACAGACTCTTTGTACAGAATCCACAACCTCAACTGACTCTTTACACAGCACAGACTCTTTATACAGAATCCACAACGTCAACTGACACTTTAAACAGCACAGACTCTTTGTACAGAATCCACAACCTCAACTGACTCTTTATACAGCACAGACTCTTTGTACAGAATCCACAACCTCAACTGACTCTTTACACAGCACAGACTCTTTGTACAGAATCCACAACCTCAACTGACTCTTTACACAGCACAGACTCTTTGTACAGAATCCACAACGTCAACTGACTCTTTATACAGCACAGACTCTTTGTACATCACCAACAACCACAACTGACTCTTTATACAGCACAGAGTCTTTGTACAGAACCCACAACCACAAGTGACTCTTTATTCAGCATAGACTCTTTGTACATCACCAACAACCACAACTGACTCATTATACAGCACAGTCTCTTTGTACAGAATCCACAACCTCAACTGACTCTTTATACAGCACAGACTCTTTGTACAGAACCCACAACCACAACTGACTCTTTATACAGCACAGACTCTTTGTACAGAACCAACAACCTCAGCTGACTCTTTACACAGCACAGACTCTTTGTACAGAACCCACAACCTCAACTGACTCTTTATACAGCACAGACTCTTTGTACAGAACCCACAACCTCAACTGACTCTTTATACAGCACAGACTCTTTGTACAGAATCCACAACGTCAACTGACTCTTTACACAGCACAGACTCTTTGTACAGAACCCACAACCTCAACTGACTCTTTACACAGCACAGACTCTTTATACAGAATCCATAACGTCAACTGACTCTTTATACAGCACAGACTCTTTGTACAGAATCCATAACGTCAACTGACTCTTTATACAGCACAGAGTCTTTGTACAGAATCCACAACGTCAACTGACTCTTTACACAGCACAGACTCTTTGTACAGAATCCACAACCTCAACTGACTCTTTATACAGCACAGACTCTTGTACAGAATCCACAACCACAACTGACTCTTTACACAGCACAGACTCTTTGTACAGAATCCATAACGTCAAGTGACTCTTTATACAGCACAGACTCTTTGTACAGAATCCATAACGTCAAGTGACTCTTTATACAGCACAGACTCTTTGTACAGAACCCACAACCACAACTGACTCTTTATACAGCACAGACTCTTTATACAGAATCCATAACGTCAACTGACTCTTTATACAGCACAGACTCTTTGTACAGAATCCATAACGTCAACTGACTCTTTATACAGCACAGAGTCTTTGTACATCACCAACAACCTCAACTGACTCTTTATACAGCACAGACTCTTTGTACATCACCAACAACCTCAACTGACTCTTTATACAGCACAGACTCTTTGTACAGAATCCACAACCTCAACTGACTCTTTATACAGCACAGACTCTTTGTACAGAATCCACAACCTCAACTGACTCTTTATACAGCACAGACTCTTTGTACAGAATCCACAACCTCAACTGACTCTTTATACAGCACAGACTCTTTGTACAGAACCCACAAACTCAACTGACTCTCTATACAGCACAGACTCTTTGTACAGAATCCACAACCTCAACTGACTCTTTATACAGCACAGACTCTTTGTACAGAATCCACAACCTCAACTGACTCTTTATACAGCACAGACTCTTTGTACAGAATCCACAACCTCAACTGACTCTTTATACAGCACAGTTATTCATAACAGTCATCCTATATTCATACCACTGTATCTCATCAGTAATTGTATCATTTCATATGTTGTATTTTTCTATATTTTTATCTATATACTTTTCCACTTTACAGCTAATGCCACTTTATTTCATTTGCTACTCTACTTTGCATAGCTATTTCCAACTGATCTTATTTTATTTGATCTCGTTTTTTTTTTTATCTCATCCTTTCATTTTATTTCATTGAATTTTATTCTGTATTAATTTTATTGGCCCTATCCTATTTATTATATTTTATTATATTTTTTTAGAGAACAGACAGTCGGAAAAAAATGCCATATTGTGTATGATTGTCTAGATGAAGATGGCCAATAGAATTTAAATTTGAAATTGAATAAATAAATCAATTCAATTCATCAATTCAAAATGGTCTGATTTGTACACTGGTTTTTCATATGGTCAATTCTGACATCCTGGACAGGGACGCAATCACACATACTTTCACAAACCATTTAGAGACACCAGTCAGCCTACAACACTTGTATTTGAACTGAGGAGGAAACCAGACTACCCAGAGAAAACCACTGAGATAACATGCAAAAAGAGTGGAGGCAGGAATCAAAACCCTAACCACTGAGGAGGAGCTAACCACTAACCCACAATGCCCCACTGCATATTCATAATATTTGGATTTTTCAAGCTAGCATCCCATGATTTTTTCTGCTGACACTGACCTACACTTATCTGACTTCATCTCTGCCTTCATTTAAGAATGGCATCTAATCAACATCTAATCATGCAGTATCAACATCATTTTTAGTAAGTGCCCCATTTTATTATAATCCTCAATTGATGCTAGGAAAAACACTGACTACTAATCTCTGCCTGCTAAAATAAGAGGAAGCATTTAATGCCCCGACATATTTCGTGATTGATCTCCTTCAATTTTTCAGCAACTTAAAATCAATGGTGCTGGAATTCCTCTACAAGTATTTCTACTGTGTTTTTGTGTACTGTGTATTGTTAGCTCTTAAATATAGTGTATTCAAGTATGCAGGTTCTTAACTGCAAGAGAAGAGATGAGACAAGTCCCAAATGACACACAGATCATAGCCATTACTGGATAGTAAAAAAAAAAAAAAAAAAAGCTATCAAGCTTTGAAAGTGTAATAAAATCCACCTTGTATTAAACCTTTCAACATTTTATCGGTCTAGCAAAGAAAAGCTTTTTCGGCTGAATATGCGCCACTGAACAATGCTAAATTAGGTCTCCAAACGGAAAGTGGTTGTTAAATCCAAGAATGTAATCTTGCTGTCACAAAATATACATTAGTGCTCGTTTTTCAGATTAAGGCGGCGTGTGATCTGGCATCAAAATGAGAGAACATCATAAGTGCCAGTCGATCGCTCTCATCCACAACTGAATTGATTTGATGTTTTCTTTTTCAGAGGTTCAAACTGATGGGCTGATGACTGATATATGCCTCCCTTTATGCTTGGAGCTGCCCAAAACCAACCAAATGATGCTCAGCTTAGGGATTTAAAAATCAGCATGCTGCAGCATCCCTCACTCACTTTACACGCCCTCTCCACTATATAGGGTGTTATTTACAGAGTCCTGCTGAAGCTCCCAAACACACAGAGAGAGATCCATTTACCTCCTCCAAATCTACAATAGCCGCAGTATCCTTTTATAGATTTTTTATAGCACAGCTCATCTCAGCTAAAAAGAAAATCTCTGGTTGTTGAGTAGCAGTAAGTGAAGGCAGACTTGCAGTGCAATGTTCAAGGTGAACTAAAGTGGCCCTTTAGTTCAGAGAAGGAGAGAAAAGAGATCGAGATTATACCACGGATGTAGTTTTCCTGACCTATCATCAGAAAAATCTTGGATACGCAACAAGACAAAAAAATATATATTTTAGTATATAAGTTCATGATGCATAACTTTGCATCTTTGTTAAGGTGTCAATAAAGCAGTAGAGCCAGAATGAAATTATTCGTAAAATAAGGAAAAGGAGGAAAAATAAATAAAAACAATCAACAGTATAGTCAATCAGTGTTGACAATTAGACAGCAATGTACAGTACAAAGACACTGATTTACTAAAGGTTGAAACTGCACAAATATCCAGGCAATATGCGGCGTTTTTCTACCCAATTTCCACCCAATAAGTGCAAAATAATACACGGTCTATACAAATAGATTAAGTTAGCACCTTCAGTGTGATTTACTGCAGCCTGAATAGTCACTTTATGAAGACCAAATAAAACATTCTCAAAATGATGTCTCAGTGTCTCAAAATTATGAAATATCACCACAGAAAAGTTTCATATTTCATATTTGCCACATATTTTTGCGTCTACAATGCCAACAGCCATACACACCATGCATATTGCCAAGGCCTGGCACAAACCATTTAAGAATGTACCCCTAGGATACACACACACAAACACACTCACACACACACACACACACACCCCTTGTGAATTGTAAACAGCTGTAACCCATAATAGAACTATAACTCATTCTAATGCAATATTCAATATTGCTTACACATACAGTCAGCCTTTTTTTCCTTTCCTTTTCTTTTTTGTCTACCTGATTTATCTGACATCCTAGCAAGCTTGCACGAATTAAAGTATCTAATATCTAGGTATACTCCGAATATGAGAAATCGTCTGTAATTAGCCGTAAATATTCATATTACTGTGAAAACTCAGCAGACTCAAGCATTTTACAACAACAGGAGCGTATTTTTTAATTATGGGAAAGATGCATAGACTTAGACCATCACAGTTTGATCAAATAGGTGCATTTCAGACCGTCCTAATCTGCATAGTCTGTTCTGGATTAGCACACCCCTCCTCAACCCTAGACAGCTTCTCTGTTTGTCCCGCTATGATGACAGGGCTGCCAACAGCATTTAAAGGGAGGGTTTCTTTACACAGACCTTATGAACAAAACACACTCTTGTTAGCACTCTTTGATTGCGTTCCTGTCCTATTTTCAACAGTTTCTTGACATTTTGTCACTTTTAATCTATGTTGCACTTGACAGCACTTTTGCAGACATGTGGCAGATTTCAATATCTCAGCATTGCTATTAACATCCATTAGCACAAACTTAAAGTCCATATGGCATCGTTTACAGATATGCACTGTAAAGCAGCCATAACATGCCCACACAAAGCATTAGCAATGTATCAGATTACACACAAATTACAGGTATTAGTGAATTAGTATTCAGCATGTTTGAAGGGTGGGTCGATTTCCACCTCCACTGTGTGTGCGCTGAGCTTGTAAGTTTTCCCACAGAGGTTACATGTTCAAGGGTTGAACATGTAGTCCGATTTACTCCCCAAGTCCAAAGACGTGTTGCAGTGTATGAATTGAGGTTGTGAGTGTGTGTGTGATTGTGCCCTGTGATGTCCAGTGTGTTCCCCGAATTGTGCCCCAGGCCCCTGGGATAATCTCCATGACTGTGTATAGAATAAGTGGTAAAAAAGGATGGATGAATTAACAGTCTTCATTTGGGATCTGCTCTGTGATGGACTGTTGTCCTATCCTGGGTATATTCCTATCTTGCATCCATTGTTCCTGGGATAGTTTCTGCATCCACTGCAGCCCTTATCAGAATAAAGTATTTACTGAAGATGAATAAATGAATATTTTGCACCACAGTATTTCAGGGCCTATTTATTTGCCCTATCAGTGAGAATTTAGAAGTTTGATGTGAATCCAAGTGATGCCCCAAGAGACCATAATGGGTCCTGATCTCTGGCCAGGAAAAAAAATTCTCTCCCTGTTGAATCAGAGATTATCACAAAATTACGGCAAGAGTAAAAAAAAACTTATGAGAAAGTAGAAATGACAGATGACAGAACAGTCAATTTAGTAATTTTGGCTTGAATGAAAGGGTTACAGCTTGTAGGGTATTCAGAGGAAGCACACCATGAACTCAGTAGATCATTACGGACTTAAAAAAGAGACTGACAGAGAGAGAAATCTTAACTGCCTTTCTGTCTGTAAATGTGTGTAATAGTTTGCCCTACATCATTCTTATTATGCCATCAGTGAGACCTCAAGATATAATCCATTGCTCAGCCCTAATAGTTGCATTGTCACACTATTGATATATAGACATAAGTGCTTAAGATCATTCCTAATTACAGACACACCAATACCTTTGAGGGTTGAAGCTGCTGCATGTCAAATAATCACACACTTCAGTCACTCATATCTAGCACTGTCATTCCACAGTCGTTCCTTAACAAGGAAAGCAATAGCACTCTTCATTGTGTTGTCACAGCTAAACATCCCGAGCGCGCCTCCTTGGGTCGGAGCTGTCATTTCATTTTACTGTCAACGTCGTTCATCGACGCGGCGATTAAACTAAATGGCTTCCTCTATGCAGCGGCTTAAATTCATGTGCTATTTATTAAACATAATGTCTCCTGAGCGACACACTCTTCCTTTAGTGCCTGAAATGTCTTCGATGCTGAGATATACTGGCTCTTATGGAAACTACTGCCAGACTGGACACTCAGTAGGGTTACATCCTAGGCTCAGCTCTCCAGCACAAAGCCACACACACACACACACACACAGAGCGTACAGTGTGTTACTGATAGCCCACTACCTATAATGAAGCATTTTCCCAAAATGGAACATCTATTTCGGTAATTAAATTCCAACTGGTGTCTTTCTTTTCACCTTCTCTGCCTACTAAGTGTTTCTGATTACACTTACATAAAAGCTTCGGGGTGCTTTCTTGTTAATTGGCTTATCTGTTCATTTGCCATCTTGTCACCATTTGAAACTTCTTGAGGAAGTACAGTGAGATTGTATCTCTCTCTCTCTATCTCTCTCTCCCCACACACATACAGTATATATATATATATATATATATATATATATATATATATATATATATATATATATATATATATATGTGTGTGTGTATATATATATATATATATATATATATATATATATGTATGTATGGAGAGAGAGATAGAGAGAGCGACAGAGGCAGAGAAAGAGAGAGAGAGCAGCTGGGATTATCTAAAGATTATCTAAGATCATCTGATTTCATCAGACCTTCCAAAATCATGTGGGTATGTAGCTATTCTGAACCATCCCTAGCTGTAAATGGGTGTGTGCATGGTGTCCCATGATGGCCTGGCAACACTTTAAGGGTGTATTCAAACTATTCATAGCATGACTCTGGATGTACCAGAACCCTGACCAGAATAAAGTAGTTACTAAAAATGAATGAATGGGTTCAGTTTCTAATCTACTTTATCATATATTTTTTAAAAGAAATAAAAAAAACAGAACATGGATGATTGTTCTTTGCTCACCAACTGGTGATACATAGTAATGGATATATTAAAAGATTTTCTATCTCATATAATATGCCTTATCTGACTTGCACTGGAATGGCAAATAATTAATCATTATATTTCAATTAAAGGCACTTAAACCAATCGATTCCTCACTAATGTTAAAAAAAGTCATTAAGACAATGAAATGGTGATCAGACACTAAGTAGATATTATAAGGATGTCGCCAGCAGTGCTGGAGTGCAGCACAGTTCATCTAATCTTGATTTCCACATTATGCCACGGTGTTGGAGAATAATCTGGAAGTCTTCTGTGCTTTTTATTTGCATATTTGGTTTCAATCCAACACCAGATAGCTGAACATTGGGGAACTGTTGATAGTGGAGCTTTAGGAAATGGTAATTTCGTTGCCATTACTTCAATTCAAGCAATTTACAAGAGTGCTATTATGGAAAAAGATGTAAGCACCACACAGGTTTGGAATAAAAAAGCAAACATTAGCCAACAACCTGTGGCCTGAGTCCTAGTAAGTGTTGTAAATGATCTCATGCCTATTCTGGGTGTGACACAGGAATATACTCTGGATGGGACACCAGTCCAGCCCATGGCAGGACATGTATACACACATTCACAACTAGGGGCAATTCTGAGCATCCAATACACCTCCTTGAATGTTCTCCTTTGAATGTTGTAAGTGGAAATCAGAGAACCCAGAAGATTAATATGAGCTCTGGATCAAACTAGGGACCCTAGAGCTGCTCCTATTTCCTACAAATATTGTAATATATTAGTTGCTTCACTCAAGCTGAGATTCAACTACAAGACAATAATGCAATAATTTGGTGGACAATTTTCACAGACTATGACATGTAGTACTGTAGTGTAGTCATAAATTTCTGCATGCTACAGATGTAAATGTTAGTCTATATGTACTGCCAGTATTTCCGCTGAGACTAATTCCTATAAACGTCCAGCAAATTTGAACGTTTTACAGCCACTGACCCATTTACATCCCCAACACAGTTGATAAATTAACTATTACAGTAGCCTAACAATGATAATGTAGAGATTAATTTATGATGCTTCCTTTGAACAGCTACAATTTCTATTCAAGTCAATTTTATTTGTTTAGAGCTTTTAGCAATGGACATTGTCTCAAAGTAGCTTTACAGGAATCTAAAAATTCTGAGTAGAAATTGCAAAGTTATACTTTAAAGTTATGTTTAAAGGGTAACACGGTTCTTGAATTGATGTTCACCAAAACCTGGAGTTGGTGGAGCAGGAGTAGTGATATCTGTAGCCAGCACAATTTCCCTGAACAAAGAGAATTGGTAGAACTTTGTGTGTCGAATGTTTGTGTTCTGTTTCATTGTACCAACACTAAAAACGAACTGTAATGAAATTTCTTAAAAACCAAAATTCATATGTATATTATGGTTGTATTACTGGGATTAGCCAATAAGGCATAAATGAATTGGTAATTAACAGAACAAAAGACTAAGTGTTTTCCTTTTTATGTTCTAATCTGTTGCATTTACATTAACTACTGTTATCAGTCTGTGGTGTAGAATTACTTTTTTAATCAAGTTCATTTTAGGTGGTAATATCATCATATATACCTACCAGTCCTCAGTCACAGACCGTTCGCTAAAGATTTTCATCCAGCTAAGCTCAGATGACTCAATGGTCTCTTAATGCATGTAATTACACAGCTGCCTGTCACAACAACTGACTCTTGTGCATATGTGTGATATGTGCATATGTGTGAAAAAAATCATTTCAGGAATCGTTTCAGGAATTAAACCACTGTGAATCAAAATAACTGCACTGCAGCCTGAGATCATTAGTTACTATAAATCTACCAGATTATAAAATAAAAGAAAATTGTCTACAATGAAGATTTGGAGAGTTATTAAAGGTAGTAAACAAACACCTTCAAGCATTTTCCAAGGTAATGTTTTGGCAGCTCCACAATGTTTGCAGATGTTTATTGCAGGCAGCATCCTTGAATTTTAAGAGTTTGTGTTATTATGTTGCAGATAATATCCACTGTAATTTCATACTGTCTCTTCTTGTTAGGGTAAACTATAATTTATGGCTTTTGCAGCTAAACTGAGATTATGTGAATGCAAAACAGTTTTGCGGAATGTTTAAGAATTCACTAAAAGAATAAACCCTAGCAGCATTAAAAACTAGAAGAGAAAGCATACAATGCTGAATCTGAGTTGATTTCATATAATAATTATAACCTCTCGAGACTGTTTGAATATAATAGTACTTTGAAAGCTTTTAACATTTTGACATCTTCAATTAAATATTATACTGCCAATAAAATGATTTCCCTAAAGGCATCTAGCTCAAAAATGCTCAATTCATTATGATTATACTAAAAGAGTGAGGGCCACTTACATTGCACAGCCAGCTGAAGAGACATGTTGGTCATGCCGACCACGTTCGCAGAGATGCAGGTGAGGACGAAGTCGTTGTCGTCCCGGCTTACATTGACGAGAGTAAGGTTGATGGAGTGAATGTTTGGCCAATAGACGTTTGACTAGAGGGCAGGGAAACAAATACCAGATAGCATTATAGGGGTATCAATACATGTGTATGTGAGAATGTATGAGCTCTATGAGCATGTAGCAAGCGAATGGACATCACCTGGTGGGTGTTGATAGAGTGAAGTCCTTTCACGGTCCAGTCCACATCAGGTAATGGAGAACCTGAACCGTTACAGCTGACTGTGATGTTGTCTCCCTCCATCACCGTCAGGTTACTGTGAGTTACGCTGATATCAGGGAGGTCTGCATTAGAAAGAAGACAAGATCAAGCTCAGTGTTAGGATTCTTGTAAGAATAATCTATAGCCACTCAAGGGGGCTGATGAGAGATACAGTGCATTCTCAGCTTGTTGTAGTAGATTTTTAATTTAAGATCGTTGCACCAGTTGGAAAGAAGACTGCATTTCTTACTAAGACTGAGTGGGATCAATCGCTAGATTGTTTCAAAGGTAAATGCTTTAGGGTACTTTCTAATATAGTCTGTTTGAATCCCTGGTTTGAAAACCCTGCTGTATTTTCCTCCTCTGTGTGGATTGTTTAGGCAGGTGAGACCACAGCAATCACACACAGACCAAAAACATGATCTCTTTCTGCTATCAAGAGAATTCTAGTATAGGTCAATTGCAGCGAGAAAATGACTTGACTCTGAATCTACCAAAGAAATGTACAAAAAGACCAAACTTTCTGTGTATTTTGTGCTGTTAGTGACATTTTTTTGTATGTACAAGTTGCAGATGTGTACTGGATATTTGGGTTGACAAAAAAAAAAGATAATATAAAATGGATCCGGTACACAAAATGATTTAGCTATTTATGTAATTATTTCATTATTCCATCTTCTCCATGCTTGGGTGATTTTGTGGTTTCTATGCACACTCGGCAAAGTATCACTGACCATGCTGTTCAGCCTCTTACGCCCCAAGCCATTTTTGCATTTTGCTTTTTGTGTTTTGCGTTTTATGTGAAACCAATCCAAAACCAGAAAACAGCAAACAAAGCAAAAGTATTCATTTCATTCTTATTCAGATTCGGCACATAGACTAATAGATGTGAAAGAGCCCTGGAATTTTAGTCAGTGCACTGCAATGGGTCTCATATTTATAATGAGCAAGATTTTAGACGTGGTTATTGTGGGTTAAAGATGTAAACTGCTTGAGCAAGTGTCTAGTTCTGTCTATGTATAAATTTGGAAATAGATTTTCTTTGTCGTGTCACACTCCACAGTGGAGGTTAATGACTCATATGAAAGTAGACACTCAGATTTAGGAAGGTTTAGTTTTTTTTGTATTATACTGTATTTCTGTTTTTTTACTAAGCTTACAAGGGGCAACATATTCATAGAAAAGTTCCCAAAGTAACTTCTGCTCTCTGAGATGCCCCAAGTGCTTGTTTATAAGGATCTAAATTTCAAAGACGTTATTTTCAACCACTAAAATTCTGTGTAAGGTTATCCCAACAGAGGTAAAAAACCGACTGAAAGCCAACAGAGTCCTGACTTGTTTTCTATCAGATATAAAATAATTCATTTGTTTATACTGATTGAAAATAAGATAAGTCGATTTCCATTCTGCCAGAATAGAAAGCAAGTGTACTGATAAAAATACTGGTTGTGATAATATTGTATTGTATTCTATCAAATCATATCATATCATATCATATCATAAATACCTTCTATTTAGCAGTTAAGGCTGTATAGGATAAGACCTGCACTTAAAACCTAATGAGCATGAAATTTCACTGGTACATATTTGTTACAGACTGGTTACTGACTTTTTGCCATACCTCAAGCGTTTTTCAAATCCCTTCCTTCCCACACTGTGTACGAAGTGATTTGTTTCTGATATACAGTATACATTTGCCTGGATATCAAAGCAACCACTGCAACAGCTCCTGACTATTAACGGTGCTCAGAAAAGGTTTATACCACAGTGAGCGATGTTCATTGAACGCAGGCGGATCTTGTTGGCTCCGGTCTTGCAGTAGAGCTGCTGGGTTTGTAAACCTGCCTCCCCTCTCTGCTGCCACAGCTGGATCCAGCGAATCTCACAGCCACAGCTGAACACAATCCCCTCCAGTCGTCTGCACACAGTCAGGTCAAGCAGAGCACAGATAGGAGACATGATTAATTGTTATGTTATGGTGATAAGAGTCCAACATGTTACATTAGTGAGGAATACAGAGGGCTTTGAAGTGTGCTGTTATAGGAAATGTGGTGTTGTGTTGTGGACCAGTATGTGCTGTTTGTGTTACAACACCATAAATATGTTTTGTGGGGCAGTGATAGTTCAAGTGCAGGGCAGTGATATCTCAAATGTGAGGCAATGGTAGCTCAAGTGTGGGGCAGTGGTAGTTCTAGTGTGAGGCAGTTGGTAGCTCAAGTGTGGGGCAGTGGTAGCTCAAGTGTGGGGTAATGGTAGCTCAAGCATAGGGAAGTGGTAGCTCAAGTGTGGGACAGTGGTAGCTAAAGTGTGGGGCAGTGGTAGCTCAAGTGTGGGACAGTGGTAGCTAAAATATGGGGCAGTGGTAGCTCAAGTGTGGGACAGTGGTAGCTAAAGTATGGGGCAGTGGTAGCTCAAGTGTGGGGCAGTGGTAGCTAAAGTGTGGGGCAGTGGTAGCTCAAGTGTGGAACAGTGGTAGCTCAAGTGTGGGACAGTGGTAGCTCAAGTGTGGGGCAGTGGTAGCTCAAGTGTGGGACAGTGGTAGCTCAAGTGTGGGGCAGTGGTAGCTCAAGTTTAAGGCAGGCGGTAGCTCAAGTTTAAGGCAGGTGGTAGCTCAAGTGTGGGGCAGTGGTAGCTCAAGTGTGGGGCAGTGGTAGCTCAAGTACTTACGGCTGTAGGTTGTTGATCAGAACAGCATTTATTGATCAGAATAGCTCATCTGTTGATGAGATTCACTGCTGTTGCTGTTTTGCCCACATTTCAAACTGCCACCAAATGCTGCTATTACAGAATGACAATAAAGCTTCTTGACTTGACTTGAGAAGATTGGCGTTCAAGCCCCAGCACCACCAAAAGACCACCACTGGGTCCCTGAGCAAGGCTCTCAACCCTCCCTGCTCCAGGGATACTGTATCATGGCTGACCCTGTGCTCTGACCTCAACCTCCAAAGGTGGGATATGTGATGAAAGAATTCCACTGTGCTCTAATGTATATGTGCATTTTGTGCTATTATGTATATGTGACAATAATAAAGGCTTCTTCTAAAATAAACATCTCCTCATAGAAAATCTATAATAAACAGTTTTTTTGGTTAAATAACAACACATTTATTCAATCTTAGCATGAATGAGCCATTAAAATTTCATTTATATCATATTTGGAGTGCATTAATATAAAACTGTCATTTATTTTGCAGCCAGAACGACTGTCAGAGCTGTGCTGTAAAAAAATAAATAAATCACTGACTTCTGACATGAAATTATCCGTCAGACACGTAAATCTGAATTATGTTTTTTTAAAAAAGGTCACATCAAACTACTCAACAGTGAGTTGTTCTGAAACTCCCCAAACCTTTAGAGACTCTGGAGTACTTTGATTTTATGCAGCAGCATTAATAGAGGACAAAACCATTTCATCTTTGGCTTAGAGGTCAACAAAACAAGTGTGAAAAGTGGGAGAGAGAATAATTTGAAAAGTAAAAAGGGTCTAGACACTAATTCCGTTCCCTATTATGATTACAATATTACACTGATAACAGATCTGTAAACATAAACATTTTCTTTATTTTCCCGCTTATATTATTCAGCAAGGATCAGGACACTTGATGATTTGCAATATTCTATTATCATTAATTCTGCTGCATCCAATAATCTATTGTATGACAAATAAGAGTAATTTGCAACGAGCATGCTGAACAAATAAACAAGTATTTGGACAGTCACTATACGTCAGTAATTACTGACCTAGAAATGATTATTATCCTCAGAATAGCAGAATTCAACATTGCAACTTGAATGAAAAGATTCTACAAAACTGCACTGTATATCATTATACATGGGCTTTCATCTCAGCATGATGCCCTTCCAATAATCTCTATGTCTGAGACTGAAACCAGTACTTCACTGTATGTTTTCAAACACTCCATCATTTTGCAAACCCTTTCATGCAATCTGAATGAATCTGTAGTGTGCTATTTGCTTGATTTAGCCTGCAGCCACAGTCCAGAGAACCCAGGCTTTGAAGTGAGCTCACAGGTTTCTATGCATTTTCTTTTGTCTTCTTTTGCACCCACCAGAGCAACTCGTCAGAAACAGCACTGCATTCGCAGGATCAGATGAACATTTTTTTCGCTCAGTTTTGAGCTGGTAATGAGAAAATGAGGCAGCATTTGAAATAAAACAGAGGTAAAGGATGAAAAGAGATGACTGGACCAGAGCGGAAAAATGGTAAAATTACAACAATCAATCATCTGTCTGTGCAATAAATCCCTTTTATTGACGTACAGGAGGGTAATCCTTTGTGTGCTAGCAATTCTTGGTTAGGCAGGATTCACAAAACAGGCATGCAAATATATATTTTTAATGGAAGAGTCAATAAAATTCTTAAAGACATTTGAAGAATCTAAGTACAATAAGGCTATACGCACATTGTTCAATAAAGAACAAGGGTCCTCTAAGGATAACTGCTTCTCAGCCCAAGGACCCAGGAACAGATAACTGAGCTGAATGACATGTTGTGCTGGCTAAGTCATATTTTTCCCCGTGACCACTTTTGGCGACGTGCCCAAGTATAACAGGAGTAATACTGAGAAATGATTTTTCTGGCAGTGCTCCATGCATCAGGTTGAAGGCGCAGACCAGGACAATGGCAATATGGTGATATATATTCAGTACATTGTGCACATAGCGTGCACTCGCTGACCACACCTGTACATCTGCACAGTCATGCAATTATCCAAGAAGCCAATCATGCATAAAATCATGCAGATACGGGACAATTAATGTTCCAATATCAGAATGGGTGAAAAATTTTAGTCATTTTGAATGTGGCATGATTTCTGAAGTCTGGATTTTTACATATAGCACTTTTTTTTACACAGAAAGATGTAATAAGAAAAAACATCTAGTAAGCAGAGGTTTTGCTGGTGGAAATGTCTTTTAGATAAGAGACATGAGAGAGGTCAGAGGAGAATGGCAGACTAGTTCAAGCTGACATCAAGGCTACTGTGTGGTGACTCAATTAACCACTCTTTACAACTGTAGCGAGTTAAAAAGCATCAGTTTGCATAACACATTGAACCTTGAAGCAGAACACATTTACATTTACAGCATTTGGCAGACACCCGTATCCAGAGCAACTTATATTTATCTCTTTTATACAACTGAGCAGTTGAGGATTAAGGGCCTTGCTCAAGGGCGTCGTCCTGGGATTTGAACTCACAACCTCACCTTAACCAGTGTGCTACCACTTCCCAGAAGGCCACCTTGGGTTCCACTCATATCAGCCATGAACAGTAATCTGAGGCTACAGCAAGCACAGGCTCAGCAAGACTGAACAGGTGAAGACTACAAAAATGTTGTTTGGTCTTTGTCCTGTTTAGGACATTTCTTCAATAATATATCTGGATATAAATTCACAAACACTAAACACAAACACTGACCGCTCTTTTGTGTAGCCTTTGGACTTGGCTACTGAACCGCCCAGAGAGGGCTCGAGTATTCTGATGGCAGTTTTAGTCATCTGGGCGCATCATCAAAATCCTGCAGATGTGAACGCGCATATAGTTTCTAAGAGCTTAGAGCACTGACAGGGCTTCTTCTGTCAGGAAAGATAAAGTGGACTCTGCCGGATTCAGGCGGGGCTAAGAGTGCAGGTGGGCACTTTATCAGCGATTCTCATGCTGAGCTTCACTGAAATAATTACAAACAAACTGCAACACCCACCTGGTAAATAAGCCTAATTCACTGTGACTGATGGCTGCTTCAGGTTGGAAGAAAAAAACCTATTTTTCAACATTTTACTGAGAATGCAGAACCTAGTCTGGCACATATTTTCCACACAAATGGCATATTTTTAAAACCTGAGGAAATAATACTGCTCATTTTTTCAAACAAGCATGCATTCAGGCAAAGACCTGACCATAAAAATAGACGAAACCACTTCTCTGTAACCCACCGGTAATAAAAACAAGGCTGTAATTAGCAATGAGGACACACTGAGGACACTTTTGTTTGCATCTCCAGTTGTCATATTTAATATTGAATCCACAACATCCTGATAATGTCATGGCAGAATTTAAGATATATAGACTTTACATATATAGACTTTACATTTTAACACCAAATCTGTAATGATGATTAGTTGTAACTTCAGAGAACACTTTATTTTCCTGTACCACACATTATGTTTAGCTCTCTCTACACAGAGCGCACAACACTGGGCATGATCATTAAAAATGAACAAAAAGATGCTGTGAATTGTGCACATACAAAGGTGTTTGCTAGCATGAAGTCTGTTATGAGTGTGAGCACTTCATGCCTGAGAGCACTGAGCACTGTAAAGTAAAAAAAAAAAGTGATTTATAATCTTTTTTAATTGCATTTAAAAAAATAAATAAATAAATAAATGTACTTAAAAATGTTAATAAAAATATTTTGTATTCATTTTCACCAAAAACTACTATTATTTTTTATTTATTATTATTAGTATTTGCCATTTTATTTTTATTTTCTTATATTTACTTTTATTTTGGGTTATTTTTTGATATTGCTGTATATGTAAGCACTCTGAAAAATAAGAAAAATAAAAGGTAATCCAAAGGGGAAAAAACATGGCCTCCTCTGTTGAATTCTGCGTTAACCTCCTCCTCCTGCCAGACAGGTTTAAAAATTTAGCATGGTTATTTTATTCACTCTTACTCCTAATAAGACTGTTACCCTCACAGGCCTAAATGGAAGTATAATATAATGGCTAATTAGCAACTAGTAATTGGTGTAGTACACATTGGGCACTGCAGTATAACAAATACGAAGTGGGTCACGTTTCCGCAATGTGGACCTCGCAAAAATTTTGATCCGTGTTCCGGCCATGAATACAAATAAGATCTTTGGTAATCATGGTGTTGTGAGTGGCTGGCATGAGAATGTTAATTCACCAGGAGCTGTATTGTCTTACTAATTCCGGCATGGCACAATGACAGCGCCTCCCTCAATGATCTACGAACAAACTGCACGCTTTATTTAACCACAGAGTGCACAAATATTCATGACAAACAAGAAAATGAGGTCAGGCTCCCAGCAGACAAAACCAATACATTTCACTGCCACGTCTTAATTAAGTAGCTCAAATGCTTCGCTTGCTTACGGCTGTGTGGTGAAGCTCCAAGATCTGATGCAAATACACATTTATATGGGTGAGCCATAGTGCTGATGGTGCTTGTACAACCGGCAAATTACCTGTGTTGCAATAATTCATAGTAAATTGTCCTTAATCAGCAAGTGGTCAGGCTAGAAATGCGAGGATGACCACTGCAATATGACGAAGGAAAAGAATATAAAATTAATGACAGACTGAAGCAATGTCTGCTCTTCGGCTCCAGAATAAATAGCAATCGAAAACTGCAATTTTGCCCTATGCCATTAGTTAATGGAAGACTTTTATTGAGACATATGGACACTGCCTTCCAATCAAGCATCTCTAATTAGAAAAGGCACCATTCATCAAATGCTAAACAATCACAGTGATTTGTGGGACATGTGCTGTAGAGCATCCTGACCTCTGATATATGTCTAGAATGTTCCGCAAAAGATATGACACATTGCAGGTTCACACATCCTGACCAAATCACAGGATCTTCCAAGAACTTCATGGTAACTGTGAAGTCAAACGTGCTAATCATTGCAAATCCTGCCAACTGTTTTACTAATCATTATAATTGTCTACAGTTCTCACAATAGTACACGAGAAGGTAAACCATAAAGGGGAAAAACATGTGGAACTGTGTGACTGCACTAGTCTTTAGTTCTTTGGGGATTTTTTTTAATGTAGCTTTATGTCTTTAGGTTCTGGAAGCTATATATGGTTGAAATAACAATAAAAGCGTCTTGACTTGACTTGAGAAGGATGTTTGATTCTGTACGATGGAAACATTATTAAATTAACCATTAAAAAGTCACATAATCAAGTTAGTGCCTTAAAAAACTTACAGTTCAACCAGCTGAAGATTCTTGAAGAGCTGCCAGGAGAGCGTGGTAAGTGGGTTCTTGGACAGATTTCTGTAAGACAAGATAAACAATATTAATTAGAGTCTGCTCATGTAGAATTATTTAAATGTTTATGATAACAAAGTGATGAGATGCGATCCAAAATTAGGGGGAGTTCCTGCTGTAGAGTTTTATTCATCAGCAATTTTTATAATTTTGTCCCATTTTCGCCATTGTAATCCCCTATCATTCAGCATTTACCAATTGTGAAGACTAACATGGGTTTCCTCTGAAACACAAGAATCAAGCCAATCAGATCTGTTATAACAATGCTGCATTACAGAGTAGAGGAAAGCCAGACATGAGCTCACAGATGTCCATGATTGGCTAGCGTCACTGTGATTGACAGGGGAGTGGTATTATTCCCTCCCACCCTGGAAGAGCAGGCAAATTTGCTCTCATGGCTTCTGGCCACAGGTGGCTATGACATCTTTGAAATAATGACAGAGTGGGACAAAAGAATACCTATCTGCTGGTTCCTTCTGGAGCCCCAACAGTATGAATTTTAATTTAACCAGCAGAAACAACTTTGCAATTGTTAAAGTCACTGAGTTTTCCCATTTTGATGTTTGGTGTGAACACTAACTAAAGCTTTTGGACTGTAGTCTGCATGATTTTATGCATTTTGCTGCTTTAAGATGATTGGCTGATCAAATGTTATATGACTAGGAAATGTGATTAGTAGTTGTTCCTAATAAAGTGGACAGTGAGTGAGTGTATATCGAAATCTTTTCTATCTAGCTCTTATATAATTTTTAACGCTTATGAAAGTCTAAAAATTGTATGTGCAACAGCCTTAGTCCAAGTGTTACTAAAGGAGTTAACAAAAGCCAGGCAGGCTTTATGCAACAGGAAGTCAGGGAGAGTCTCCATCGCTGCCAAGAAGAGCTGAGAGAAAAGGAACACAGCTGCGAGGGACGAAGCTGCTCCGCCAACTCAATAAGGAGAACTCGAGCGCTTCGCAGTCGGCAAATTCAAGAGGCAATCAAAGGCTAGGGGTTATAAAAGCCAAAAAGCTGGCCGGGGACTCATAAATGGCTTCTAACCAATGACATTGGGGTCATGCTTTGTGTAACGGGGGCATTAGCAAATGGAGGTTCATGATACCGAGTGAAAGCTTCTCCTTTCAAAAAATGGAAGGTTATTTACCTAGTTATCTATGCCTGGTGGACCATAGGATATTGGCTAGTAGGCTATAAATAACATTCCCAGGTCCTGATTTTTTACAGACCCTTTTATCCTCAGTCAGCCGTCCAAATATTTCTGGACTATATTCAAGAAGATTCAAAAAGAATTCAACAGATATTCTGTCCTTTAACTTCAAAAGATGCTGTCAAAAATAGCAAGCTTAGCAAGAAAATCCTTATGACATTAATAAATAAATATACGATTGCATTCGCTAATTTCAATCTTAAATAAATTGCAGACTTATTGAGAAATAAATGATTTAAATAGGCAAAATGATGTGTCAATGGAATAAGTCAATTTCATGCTTGAATATAAAAGCAATTATTAATATCAGAATGAGATATAGTGGATAAAATTGCTTATATCTGAAATGTTTTTCACTTTTTAAATTTGACTGGATTCACTGGGTTTCTATTCAATTAGTACATCATGGACTATTTATTTCAGTTCATTTGATTTTGGGATTCAAGCTTCTTGGAGAGGTGTTTATTTGCAGTGTCTGCACACTGCTGATGAGTTGCTCAGGTTTGCCTAAAAACCCCAGATATTTGAGTTAAGCCCTTTTTCTGCTTGTTGTTATTCATTCTTCTGAATTCATGGCTAGGTTTTTTTTGTACAAGCACGGACATTGTTTTACAGTCAGAGTAAGATTTTGGCCAATGTGAATGACTGAATTTTATTCTATTTCTATTAAGATGGATACAGTTGCAGTTATTGTGATCGGTGCATTAAGAAAAGGAACAAATCATCACATCCTTACCTCACAGTCATTGTGTTAAATTAAATCCTGCTGAGTATCCCAAGAGAGAATACTTCAGTACAGTTTTAAATGGCAAAAACTCACCACCACAAAACAAGCAATTAACATCCTTGGACTAATTCACTGAATAAAACATGCTTTTTCCTCCTGTGAATACAACCACGTACGTGTTCCTACCTAACAGACAGGTCTGCACGCAACATGCAATTATGCAATTAATCCTATTAAATCCAGTACATGAAGCTAATTGTTCTTCGTCATGTTGACCTGCACTTAAATCCAAACTTAGTCTCGTACAGCTGAAATGACTCTCTAGTGCAGACAGCTGATTCAGAGGCAGTGGGTTGGGTTATGCATGTGTAAATGTTAGTTCATCCTATCGGATCTGATTCTGTATAGAAGCACGAAGGTTGGGGAAGGAAGTGGCGACGAGGCTGACTTTAGTGAGCCTATTTTGACTACATGACCGGCTCATTTTCAGGGTCGTTGGGAACTCTTATGAGTTTTATAACAAGCACGGCTCACTGCTGAGACCCGTCACCATAGCAACAAGCTCAGCCGATGCAAGCTGATGCAGTGGGAGGAGTTTGCTTGGCTCTGTGCTGGTCTCTGGTGTCATCACCCCCTACACACACACACACACACACACACACACAAACACACACACTTTCACACTCCTCAGGAAGTCTGGGTTGTACCTTTTTTGTATTCTGATGCTTGTTATTGACTCAAGAATTTCTGATGGAGATTATCAAACCATATTACATAACCCCAAACATGTGATAGATTTTTCTCTTTACTAAACCTTCTGAAGGGAAATATTCAAACTGTATTAACAAGTGGTCACTCATGATGGTGGGATTATTCTGAGATTAGGGTGACATCTCCGGCCACAAAGTCATATTAGCATTAAATATTTAAATATGTGGCTATAACACAATCTAAAACCAAGCTGTTTCTAACATCAGAACTATCAAGAAGTCAGTTTTCCTTTCTTTGCTGTCAACTCATCACACCCACATCGTGAACAGATAGCCTTTTATTTTTGTAGGTTCACTGAATCAGCGCCTTTCAGAGATCAAGGCCAGTCCACCAGAGCAAAGCAGGTGACTAAGCAGTGAGAATCATCTGCAGTGTATTCCTGAGCCTCAAGCTAGAAGCTCAGCCAAGTGAAGGAAACATCAGCACTGTAATCAGACAATTGCCTGGTGATATGAATATTTTATTACACGGCTGAGAGAAGAAACATGGCTGCGACAGATGTGAAGCCTATGGTATTTACAGAATTTCCTCCCGGGTGGAGGTTCGAGTGTCCCGCCGAGCATTAACATTGTGCAAAATCTTCAGTCTTGTCTCGTTTTTGGTTTATTTGTCCAAACCACCTACATATTTAAGGAGATGCTCTTTAAAAAGGTCACCTCTCACCACCGTGAAGAAAAATGTCAGCAAAAAAAAAAAAAAGAGAAGAAAAAGAATAATTTGCTGGATGGAAGTTAATAAATTAGAAAATAAATTAATTTGTCATGTGACGTGAAGATCCACGGTGAATTTAACATTTCCAATTCCAGTGAATATTGGAATTGAAAAACTGATAGCATGGCTGAGAGATAATAGGATAATCAGGTCAGAGGTCTCAGAGTCTAAATGCTACTAACCTGTTTCTCTTGCTCTTGGATTTCTAATTAAGGCATATTTAAGTGCTGAGAGTTTCAAAAGAATTGGCCTTATTGCAGTGGCTCACGTTGTGATTTGCAGAAAATTCACTATTCAACACAAAGAACTAATTTAGAAAAAAGAAATATTAGTAATAATTGTAGAGAGGCCATTTTCGTCATTTTTTGTATAACAGATTCAGCACATGGTAATTTGCAGCAGCTACTGGAACACTCAAGACAACAGCTTTAATATGGAGCTTGAGTAGGCACAAAAATATGCTTCATTCTTGTAATCATTGCCTCATTATGGACCATTGGTGTGGAGCAGAACAGAGAGAGTCATTAATCCCTGTGTGCTATAAGAGAACTATAAGAAGTCAGAGTGAATGATTCTGTACGGCAGCTGTTTGCTTTACTGACTCAATACACCTGACTCAGAGAAGGCAACGCTTTGGTATTACTCTTTACTCACAGCTAAATGTGTCATCTAGGGACATCTGTTGATTCTGTGCTAATTATAGAAATCAGATAGCATGGCAAAAGTGCATTATTAGATGCTTCGCAGTGGATGGATGGATGGATGGATGGGCAAAACATACAATAAATCCTGAAGAACTGCTTTTTTCAAATGCTTTATTTCTGTTCTGAATTTTCAGCAACTCGCCTTCTGCTGTTTTGGAGAATATTACATGAATACTTTTTTGGGGCATCAGAACAAGTCTCACTTTTGCTTCAGGTTTATATATATATATATATATATATATATATATATATATATATATATATATATATATATATATATATATATATATATATATATATATATGAGCTTCTGTTTTAATCATAAAGTCTGCCCTCTGCTCATCCCAGGAATCTTTTTCACATTATGCTCATTTTCAACATCCTTTCAATACACTTCATACCATTTGCCTTTACTCTTCACACCTCTATTCTGCAATGATTTATATTTCCACTATCCATTGCCAGCTTGCACAAAGAAAAAAAACTGAAAAAAGTACTCAACATTTTCTAGAATTCACTCCTGCATCTCTTAGTGCTGAAACTCTGCTTAAAATGGTTGCCCCACAGCCAACAAAAATACCTACATATGTGTTGAAAAGTGAGTGTTATGGCAAGAGAGATTGGAGACTAAGGACATATCTATGTTCTTAACAACCATGAGGTTGAGTGAGTGCTTAAATTGCATCAAGTTTCTGTTTTCTTCTTTCATAAAAATGCATTATTCTACTTTCAGAGCCTATTGCTTTTAATCGACTGAATAGGAAATATGTCAAGAAAAATAAATAGCCTCATATTATGGCTCACAAACATGTTGATGTGGCCCAGGATAAACCCTCGGCTTGAAAGGCTGGTTCGAATTGAAGTTTCTTCCTAATTTTCTCTCAGGCAGTTTTTCCTTGCTGCTCCGGCTTACTGACTATCAACGCCGAACACTCTACAAACCCACTGATCCTGATATTGTCCAAGTCTGGCTTCAGTACAGTTGTACAGTTTGATAGCTGTCAGCAGGAATGATTTCTTCTCACACTCCTTCCTATCATCTTTACTAAAAGGTACTCCACAAACTGACAAGTATGCCCTGGAGGAGGTGGAGATATTATCTGTAATAGTTATCAATCTGGACACTGTTCTCAACTCCACCACCACTTCCGAAACTTTCCTTATCTAGCCTGTTAGCCTCTGTCATTTTTATTGCACTACCCTGCCAGACCGGAGCATTGGGAATGGCACTCCTGGCACCCCAAAGTCAAGAGACTGCAAGTTTAAATCATGATAATTCCACAGATGTGTCTCATTGGGGGTCTATGAAAGTATAAATATCTCTAGCTAAAAACAGTACGTATACAGGATTGGGAAATTAAACAAGGGTCAGACCAGGTGGAAATCCAGTTTACATGAAAGAGAAAGGATACCAAATGTATAAGATGAATTTGTATTTACATAAAGTAGCAGAAAACAGGGGAATAGGTTGTTGACTATGTAGAAATCAATATGTAAAAAACAAAATTAGGAGCAATTACTCACACTGGACTTTGTTTATGTACTGCACAAAACCTAGCTAGCTAAGATACCATTTGTACAACTATATCTGTTACAAAATTACTGGATTAAGTGGCAGAGATTTACTTCAACTCAAGTTACAGGGCTAAACTCCTGGAGTGACTGTTGCTCCAAGAAAATGACATTTGCTAATATATGTTTTTATATCATGAGAAACTTTTTAATTCTTATATTCTTCTGAGTGGGATAAATAAGTACTGAGACATTTTAAATTATTTAATGGAGAAAAAGAAATGACAAATTAACAACATTAACTTTATTCCTAAGTTGTTATTGGCAATTACAGCTTCCAGATATCTACTGGAAGAAGTAATTAACTTTTTACAGCATTGTAGCTCAGTTTTGGCCTTTCCTCTTGGCAAATCCTTTTCAATACCCCAAGATTACTTGGGTCCCTCTGATGGATTTGCAATTTCCAAATCCTCAGTAAATTGTCAATGGGATTCAAGTCAGGAGATTGACTATAGGCCATGGAAGGTGTCCTTGACTTATTTCAACTGTATATTTGGGGTCATTGTCTTGTTAAAATGTCAATCCTCTTCTGGATCTGCTCAAATTCTTGAAATCTCCTGCTACGTCTCTCCGTTCAGGTTTTCTTTGAATGACATGTACTCATCTGAAGAGAAGATGCCCCAAATCATGATGCCTGGATATGATATACTTGCGATCATTCACACAAACTTTCTGTCTCCAAGTGTAACTAGCTGAGGTATTTCCAATGAGTTCTATTTTTGTATAGTCTGAAACATATTGTTCCAAAGAGTACTGTTTGGTGTAAATTTAGCTGTGCTTTTGTTTAACAGAGAATAAAAATAGTAGCAAGATAGATATATAGATAGGTATAGGTTGTTGTGTAAATTTGAAGTGGATATATGGACTGGAAGTATAGAAAACGGCACAAACATAAGAGTCTGAATGCTTTTTTCTCCTCACTGCATTGTACTGCAGATTGATACAGTATGTTAGACATGCAACAGTAAACCAGCAAAAATGAATGCATGCTTTATGAAGAAAACAGTGCTTCACCAGATGAAAATGGCCATTCACTACAAAATGCATATGTAAGGACTGCTCTGAATGGCAACCAAGATCAACTATTAGAGAACTCACAGCACCCTGGAGAAATGAAACCGTCACTTTAAAGGAAAATTCTACAAACTAATCATATCAGATTGCACTTAGACTTGATAAGTGAAACCCCACATCTTCATTATGTGCTGCATTATCTAACAGTTATTATTCAGACAAATAGATGTTAGATATGCTGCAATCTATTAGTGCTTAATAGTTGTTTATTCGGCCATGCATAGTAATAAGGTCTTAGAAGTATTGGAGAAGAGTCCTTTTGATCCATGTTAAGGACAATGACTAGCCCTGCATTTGCATGCCAAATAGGAAGAGAAAAAAAAGAACTGAGACCCTGCTCGGTGCCACAGTGAGAGCCGTGGCGGTTACACTGCGTATTTCAATAACCTGATGCAATACCACTCCTTGCGCCATCTGTGCTGTCCCATTTTAAATAACTGACTACTATATTATTCAGTCTCTGTCTGTGCATACTGACACAGAGTATGTAGTATACGTGTTAAAGATATCATACAGTACTGTGTAAATGTCTGAGTGTTCAAAAATAATAAAAACTCATTTTCAAACCTAAAAAAAAAATCAGACCAATAAACAATACTGAAATAAATGTCTAAATTATACTAAATAAAACAATACTAAACTTAAATTATTATTAGATAATTTAGATATTAGATATTAAAAGTCAATATATGATGTGAAAACCCTTTGCACTGAAAATAAGCTCAGTGACTTTATATAATTCAGCTGTGTACACTGTGACTGAATTGAGAAAAATGAATACAGTTTGCCTTGAATAAAATAGTTTTCTTGAGAAACTGAATATTTCTACATGAAGTATACATAATGTTTTTTTCTTCAGTCTGACTGACCACAAAAATATTTAAATATACACAGCTTCAAAACTCTGGGTTGTTGATTGGAAGATCACGGTTCAAGCCCCAACATCGTCAAGCTGCCACCCCCTCACGCTCCAAGGGTGCTGCATTATGGCTGTCCCTGTGCTCTGACCCCAATACTTCAAAAATGGGATATGCAAAGAAAGAATTTCCCTGTGCTATAATGTATAGGTGACTTAACTTAAAAGGAAATAAGATTTCTCAGCATCTTGGAGAATCTACAATTGCTCTTCTGTGCAAATTGCAATTGCATCTATTCTTACAGCTAAAACAGCCAGCATTCATTTTTGTTTCTTCACTCAAATACAAATATTTGACTTTAAAATGTATTTTTGGTTGGAAAAGTACTGTTTTAAAAAAATGCCATTTTGTAACACGGAAGTCATAAAATAATTAGTGTGTTTTTGCGCTGTGCTGTACAGTATTATACTTTTTACCACTGAGCTGTTTAACTCTGTAAGGAGACATTTATTTAACATTTATGGAAGGAGTCTCCAGTGTCAGGAAGTTTCCACCATGGGAGTTTGCACTTTTCAGTTTCATTTTAATGACAAGCTGCAATTTTTTATTTTTTTTGTCTTAATAACTTCAAGAGGAAAAAATGGCTGTTGAGGGGATTACTGTTTATAGCTGTTATATTGTAAGAGATAATAGGAATTCACATTTCTCCACGAGTACTATAAATACCTTGCGAAATCTCACTGTTTGGTTTATTTGCTTTACTTAAGTATCAGCATCAAGAGCACAGATAAGCAACATATTTGTAAACTGAAAATCAAGCAAACCAAGAAATTGCAGAACTAAAAAAACAAAACACTGGAAAACAAGACTCAGGCATAATGCTAGATATGGATAATAAAAAGTTCTCACAATGAGGAAATGAAACTCTAAATGCATGGCATTATAAACAAAAACACACAATATTAAACCAAAAGAAATTACATGAGAGCTTTTACATTTCTGCCATTTGGCAGACGCCCTTACTCATAGCAACTTACAGTTTATTTCACTTCATACAACTTAGTAATTGAGGGTTAAGGGCCTTGCTCAGTGGCCCAGCAGTGGCAGCTTGGTGGACCTGGGATTTGAACTCACAACCTTCCGATGAGTAGTACAACACCTTAACCACTAATCGACCACATCCTCAGATGAGCAGTTGACCATGTCGTGCCCAGAGAAGGGAGATTTGTGAGACTGTAACTTTAAACAATAATGATGTGTTTTTTTATTGATTTATAAAAAATTGTTATTGGCAAACTGCTATGGTATACAATGTATAAAACATTTCATAACATGCAATTATAGCAAATTTGGGATGCTACCAGTAACCCCACTTCACACTGTTAAGCATCACACAACCCTCTTAATTATTTTCCTACAACAACACTTTCCTCCATTACATTCCTTACATAATAACTACTATAATAATGAGGCATTAAGAAAAATAATCTTCTTCACTCTGTACTTGCACAGGTGTAGCAAAACTCATTAGTGAATCTGTTTGTGGATAAAAAATTGTACTGGCAAGTGATTTAGAGTTGCTACTACAGTTCAACAGCTTGGCACAGGTTCAAGTTAGGATGTACTCAGGCACTTGAAATCATTTTCGTCATGAATGAGAAATCCGTCTGAAAAGATCCCTTTGAACTTAACCTTTGAATGAACCATTTCAAATTGCGGTTCAGATTGCTTCACCCCTTTCCAACAACGTGAGACGCAAATGCATCCTTTTGCCCATTCATACTTGATCAGGCAGAGAATTATGCATAAAGCCTCTTCAAACAATCCTTCGAAAGGATGTGACTGTGCCGTGATTCAGCCGGAGTGAAACTGCCCACACTGAACGACTGACTAAATGTCGTCTTTCTGTCATAAAATAACAGCACAAAAAATTGTGCCAGATAACCTTGGAAAAAGGTAAACACAAAGCTGCAGATTAATTGCCTATCTGTGGTTCAAGGGCTGAAAAGATTTCTTCAGAATGGCTACAGCTAAGTTTCAAAAGGCGCTTTGGTGCAGGTGCGGCGCCTCCCATCCCACTGATGCTCTTTTGCTTCTCAATGCACCCAGGCTGAGTCATACAGCTGTCTATTATTCATAGCTGAAGATACCTGCTTTAAATTTAAAAACACAGAAAGTCCTAAAAGGTTTGCCGTCATGGCTGAAAGGAGGAGGAAAACAATATTTTGATGTCAGGCTGATCTGTACCGATGATTTGGGACAGAGTTCTCTCGTATGTAGTCTTTCACCTTCTCTTCCTTTGTAGTTCTCCCAAATTTACCATAACTGTCTCTCTGTTGCTATTTAAAAAACACTGTTTTTATCTCATAAAAAGTCTTAAAAACCCAACCATTTGGTGCTGATTATTACAACTTGAGTAACTGCATTTGAACTGCAGCTTGAATGAATCATTGAATATTTTTATTAGAATTAAGGATTATACAGTTATCTAATTTTCTGTAGCACTTATCCTTGCAGAGAACCTAGAGACCATTTCATGGGACCCGGGGCACAAGGCAGGGGACAGGGTGCCAACCCATCATTGGGCACAATCACAGAACACACAATACACCCAATTTACAAATGTAAATCTCCCTACAACGCATGTCTTTAGATTAGGGATGAGACCCACAGGAAACCCCATGTTCCCTTAACTAGGCTATCCAGGGAGGGGAGGATCCTTGACCCTGGAGGATACAAATTTGTGGAATCCTGCCAACTTCCCACAGACTAAAAAAGCTACTCAGATGAGTAGGGAAAACGTTTCCACTTGACATGACTCAACTTTCTGACCCCCTAACCTGTCACACCCACATCCTGCCCCGGTAAACCAGTGTTGCTTAAGACACATCTGCATGCCACAACATGGCTGCTTCTTATTTTTTACGATGCAGTGACACTCTCCTGCCATGTGCATACTGCTGTAGTGACAATTTTCCCATTGAAGAGTCTGTGCACTCAAATGACTGTCCCTAAATGGATTTAATAATGAATAGCATAATTTATGCTTTTAAGTTTAGGTTGACTTTGAACCAAGTAAGATAGCGATGTATTATCTATGAATGTTTTATGTTTTTCTGATGATGTATTCTGTTCACTGTTAGGTGATTGTTTTTTTTCAACTGACTGACCATGCCCTTTATTACACCAAATTATTATTTTACAGGATGCACATAGGCTGCCTGTTGGAATAGTTTTGCTTTATCTCAGCCTGAGCAATCCATGATAAATGAAGTCACATATGGTAGACATAATTTTGCTCTTTCTGCTGGAAAATGGCAAGAAATGGGAAGCATTTTCCAAAGGGCACACCGACAAGCAACTCTCTATTCAAATGCTCGTTCCTCTGATTGCCTGGCTTTGATGGAACTGGCTTTCAATGATTGCAAAACGGCTGAAAGAGATGAATTTAGGACGTCGGACATCACGCTTTGAGATATAATCCTGGCAAGAGATGTTTAAAAAGATAGAAAGTGGCATTGCTGGTGGTGGTGGATGGTGGTAGTGGGGTAATGGAACCCTGGAGGGAACAAAGAATAAAAACATTTTTGACATGAATGATCTGTAGCTTTCAGAGTCTGGGTAAAATGAAGGATCATCTAAGGTCCTGTTCCTCCAGCTGGTCTCTCCCAGCAGGTCGTCTCTCCACTGGCGCCTCCATATTAAACTCACGGATCAATTCAACCTCTCATCTGTTAATATTGCTGCACCAATAACAGAAGCCCTTAGCTCTTGGTCGCATATGGTCCTAGGGGCGAGAATCTGCAGCTGAATTGTTATTTCCCATTGCTTTTTTAGTCTGCACCATCAAAGGCGTTGATTGCAAGACCAAAGCTCAAAGAGATTGACACCATGCACAACGAAGGTGTGAGAGGGCAATAATGAACGTGGAGCTGTTACTGTGAGCTCGATCTGGCAGAAGGCCAGCACCTCGCAGCAGCAGCTCAAAACTGTCATCTGCCGAGCTGCTATGCCCTGGCACCTGGGCCTGGCATCTTGAGCTGTTCTGATGAACTGGAAGAGGAGGGCAGATGGCAGCAGGAACTGGCAGAGTTCTCTCTTTGGAGAGAAAAGCAGCACGCCCGTGCGAAATTCAAACCAGCAGGTTATCTTGACCTTACAGAGCTGCTCTTAATACTCTCACCCAATGGAAGGCACCAGCCAAGGATCCAGTGGAACCTCCAATTTTCGCCTATGGAACCAGGCTTTTATATACCTGTAACAATATTAAGCTCTCTGAAGAAGGGTTTGTTGTCTCAGACTTCATTTTCTTTTGTTCATGGGCAAAAATACTATTGCTTAGCAAAAATCTTTCATGTTTTTATGCTAGCTTGGTTTACGGAAAGCGCTCTCACAGGAAGAGGGTATGGGAAGCCGACCGTATATGTGCAGCATGTGCTTGTGATACTGCACAGGATAAAGATTTGCCTCCTCCGTGTCTCTGGCACTGCCACCGTAGTGTTGGCTGAAATGTCTCAAGAGCTCATCAGAGTCTCCACAAGCACAGCAGACCCGAGCAGATGTCACTCTGACTATTAAAATATTATGGGTCTCTTCTAAAACTTCTAGAACTCTTTTCAAATGAGATTTAGTTATAAGATACACAGATCAAATAAAACCGAACAGCATAGGAAAATAATCAACATCATCGTGGTGTGATTCTTTTCTGGTCATCATGGTGTGAGTTTTATTCCTGTTAGACCTCAGCAATTGCCATTTTAATTTATTAATAGACGACGAAGATAGTAGAAAATGAAGAAGATATCATACTTTTTTATCCAGATGCTGTTAAAGAAAATGAATGAAGACCTTGTAACCAGTCAGATTCAAGAATTCAGCAGTGCTGTGGTATCATTTACTTACTTCTAATTTATTCAACATGCATGACCAACTCTGCTGAGGGAAGAACTACTTAAGATTTTGCAGAATGACCCAGACATATGGTTAAAGATGTAATAAGCCTATATCAGCGCAGTCCCTAATCGACACAAGCAGAACTGTCTTAAGCTGTTTTAGTTTACTTCATTTAAATTCTGCCTGATCCCTAATGAACAGGCACCTTAATATGCCTCACTTACAAATTATACCTATTCTATGCTAATTTTAGCTTAAACAGTAGAGTTTTTTCCTTGACTTTTTTTGGACATCAATAAAAAGTGAAATGAACCACCAGGGCAAACGCTGAATTCAAATGAAATCCTTGATTGTTGCTTTAATAGGAAACCTGATTACTGGGTAAACACTCACAGAATGCACTCATTGATGAAGCCTAGCTTCCTGAGGGAAAGGAGTTTTATGGGAAGGAAAAGTCATGATGCTAAATTCAAATTATTTTCAGACAGGCGATTACAAAGGGCAGTATATGACAGATAAATGTCGACTGAGTGATCTGAATCCTAGTGCATCTTCAAGATTTTGATGTTTTGTTTTGTTTTTTGTATCGTTGCAAATATATAGTTGGTCTTGTAGTTGATTTAGTGAGAGTTAGCTCATAGGATGAATAAAGATTGTGGTGCTGTGTGGTGTACTTACAGCATCTTTATACCTGCATGGTTAGGATCATGCTAGTTTAAATTAGGCGAGTAGTTTGTTTATATTTTGGGACCAAAATTGGACCAGCTACATTCTTAGATGGCCAAGTAAACAAAATAATAACTCACATAGAAAAAAAGCAGTCCTACGCACGTCTCTAACACACCAATTATTCTATAAACCTGGATTAATGTAGGTGAGGTTGAGCAACTGCAGAGAGATTTGGTATTTCTAACTCTGGGTTTTTTGTGGTCATAGTGGTAGGGTTTATATTTAATTTGACATGTTTTAAAGGGTTTAAGCTACCCAATTTGGGTTTAAATCAAATATACAGATATACAGATTTTTGGGGCATTTCAGTAATACAGACGATGTCAGTCTTTTGTCCACACAACAGATGCACTTCAGTTGTAAGTTTTTTTGCAATTAAGCATACTTCAACCATGACAGTACAACGACAGATGAGAGGCTAACCGATCAGGTCTTACACAGGACTGTAGCAGCTGCGATATTATCTAAGACAACATTTTTACAAGCTAATGAGCATTCTGTGATAGTTTTATGGAACATCCAGGATTGCTGGTTCATCAGAAGATTTAATTTCCCACATGTACAACAAACAGAACATTAGAGGGAGATGTTTATTCTGGTTCCTCGTGTTGGTGCAATAAATATCATTATGGGACAAACACAATCATGGCATTGTGGGAGATTATGGATGATCATTCTTTAAGGTTATAGTTAAGTTTCTGTTTAACTGCAGAGTTCACCACCAAGCTACTACTGTTGGGCCCTTGAGCAAAGCTCTTCTTCAGAGACAATGCATAATAGCTGACCCTGAGTCCTGATCCCAACTCCCAAACAAGCTAGAATATTCAGAGAAAACAATTTCATTGTGCTGAACTTGCTATACTTGGAAAGCACATCTCCTAGAAAATGTGGGTGTTTGATTTTAAAGTACAGACGTTATTATGGCTTGAAATGTTGGTTAAAATAGAAGCCTCTGTGCTGTAACACAGGTATAGACAGCTCAAAAAACTTGCGGTAAACAAGTGCCCGTGTTAGACTCGTACTCAATCAAGCTAATTACTGGAAGGTCAAGTTTCCCCTTAGGGTGCTGACAAAGTTTATGCGCTTAGACCAAAATGGAAAGAGAGATGTCCAATATCGACAGGAAGAAGAAAAAGCACACAGGATGCAAGCAGGAGGAGCGGTGCTCCCCACGCCGCAAAAAATCGACTCCCAGCCAGAGTCTGATGAGCAGGCTGGAACAAGGCCCACCTCATTGGTGATCAGACAAGGTGTGAATGGAAGACATCTTTGCTAGCATCTCCCCAAGGTCTAAGAAAATCTCTCTCCCAGTCTCAGAGTTGAGCTGCTGTATTCTTGCCATCGCCTTCTCCAAGCTGTGTACACAGAGCTCCAGCGGCCGTCTGTCAAAGACAACCCGCCTTCGTCTCATCTAGACCTTCAAACGGTGCATTGTTATTTCAGCCGATGCTGCCACCAGCAGAATGAGATCTGGAGGGATTGACTCATCTGTCAATTACAGCTCGACTGTCGCTGTTCAGTCGGCAGCTAAGCGTGCTGAAAGCTTTCATACCGGAAAAAAAGCAGGAATGCGTCGCCTCGACATGACAAAGAGGGAGAAGCAAATTCACAGGGGATTCCCTGTGCGTAGACATCTCAGAGTTTATCAGCTACAGGGAATAAGCATGTCCCCAGAGGCTCGTGCACGGTTCAGCGATTGGGTGTTACACGTGTTAAAGCTGCTATTGATCCAAGCACAGTGTCACAGCGGGAAGACACGTTCTCCTGTGGGAAAGCGGTCACTGTATCCTGCTCCTGCAGTTGCAGCTATTAGCCCATCACCCTGCAGCAGCAGAACACAGACTGTGTGTTTACACACTGGGGTCTTTTGATGACGGCCTAGAAACACACTTGCTTTCTTCCACGTTAACTGTCTGCCGGAGGCCTGACATGAAACCAGTTCAAAAAACAGCAATTTGAACGGACAAGGAGTCTGTAGTAAGGAGGTCTCGAGTATAAAACAAACCATCAGTGGCAATTGAAGAAGATATGAATAAAGTAAAATATTTTAGCCATTAACCATCAGACCTTCAATTTTTGTGCCCATTCCCAGTACTTCAGAAGTAAAATAATTTGTTAAATCTTCTTAGATTAGGCCCCATGTATCAGTTATAAATTGGACACTCTGAAAACCCAAGCTGTTTTACTTCCGTTGTCATTGGACGATATACAGAGCCTCCCAGATGGTGTCTGGAGTCTGTCAGAAACACTTAGGAGCAGAAAATAAGGTCATTGAAACATTTTCCCCTGCAGATTTAGCACCTCATAGAGTTCAGGTTGATGTGAGAGAAAAGTATTACATTTGTATTCTCTCACATCCTTAGTATTTCTTCTATTGATGTGTACAATGATAACGGCATTGCTATAAAAGAAAAGACTCGATAGCGGTCACTGTGTGTTAGGTTCTCAGCTTCTCTGACTACTGGCCTAAAATGACCACATTTCCTCTGACACAATCCAGATATTTGGATTGTGTTCAAGATGTATAATGTTATACGGTCTACTTCACTCTTATTATAGGAGATACGGCTAGATATTAAAGCTCTGGCTGTGAGTTTCTGCATCTCCACATAACAAAATAAGTTTAATTTACAGTATATACAGATGATATGTGACCTGCAGGATCACTCATTTGTAACCAGCAGGAAATTCAGTTAAGAAACTTTATTTTCTGCTTTCTGTATACTATTCTGCTTAATAATGAATTGACTGAAAACCTTTACAACCTTTCTTTGTATGCTGTTTTTTTTTCAGAGGTGCTAATATCATTATTTTGAGAATTGCATTTTGATGATCAGAATTACACTTTATAATAATAATAATAATAAAAATAATAATAATTTTATAATTGTATAATTTTATATTTTTATCATTTTAATAATTTTATACTTTTACAATAATAATAATAATAATGTTAATAAACTTTTACATTATTTGAATATAGCATATAGCATCATTTGGTCTTCAACTGGCTAAAGCTAATATTTATCCGTTAATATGTGTATATACATATATCACTTTCTCATAGAGATTTTTTGGGTTTATTAAATCACATTGTGGCTGCTAAATGAATCTACAACGGATATAAGCCTACACACCCTCGATTAAATCATGCTAGATTTTTTTCCAGCCAACAAACAAGTGAAAAACAAACAAAAACAATTTCAAATTTTAGGAAAAAATGAAAAAGAAGCAATTTATATTAACCTGGTTTCACAACACCCTTTAACTAATACTTTGTTACAGCATCTCAGTCTTTCTGGGTAAGAGTCTGCCAACTCAGCACATCTTGATTTAGCAACTTTATTCCACTCTTCCCTAAAAAAATCTCCAGATCTATCATATTATAAGGGGATGTCCTGTGCAATGCCCTCTTCATGTCATTCCACAGGTTGTTTTTTTTTTTTACTTTGATCTGTGCTCTGACTGGGCCTTTCCAAAACATTGATCACCTTTCTCGGAAGCCGTTTATTTGTTGGCCTTGATTTGTGCTTTGGGTTGTTTTCATGCCAGTAGGTGAACATTTCCTTCATCTCTGTCTAACAGAGACCTGAAGGTTTTGGGCCAAAATAGGTTGGTATTTGGAGTGATCCATGACTCCCTATCTCTTGAACAGAGCCGCAGTCCAAGCTGAAGTGAAGCAGTCTGATAAAACGATGCTGCCACCACCATGCTTCACTGTGGGTATAGCGTTCTTTGGATGATTAGCTGTCTTGGTTTTGTGCCAAACTTGTCTTTTAGAATTATGTCCAAAACATTCCACCTTGGTATCCTCAGACCATAAAACAGTTTTCCACATGGTTCAAGGTGATTAATGTTGGCTTGGATCTTTTTTTCCTTTCGCAAAAAAGGGCTCCCATCTAGCAAACTTACCTTGTAGACCACACATGAAAAATAGGAGAGAACGTTTTCACATGCATGGAGTGACCAGCACTTGCCAGATATTCCTGCACCCCCTTGAACATTCCCATAGGTCTCTTGGCAACCTCCCTGATAGATTTTCTTCTTGTACTTTCAGCAATTTTGGAGAGATGCCCTGTTCTTGGTAATGTCACTGTGGTGTCCCATTTTCTCCACTTGTTAATGATGGCCTTTACACTGTTCCATGATACATCTAATGATTTGGAAATTCTTTGTACCCCTCTATGATTTGTACTTTTCAACAACAAAATCTCATACATGCTTTTGTTTTTTTGGGGTTTTTTACCACTGCCTCCGTAAACAGATATAACCAAAAATATGTCAAGAAAATCCTTTAGAAACAGCTGAACTTTAGGTAGGTTTCATCAGGATCCCTTCACTGATGACATTTTGCATGAGTTGGAATACGCATATATGAATGTGTTACTTTGTGAAAATTATCCTCCGCAGACTCTGTTAGAAATTCAGCATGCGTATTTTTCCAGGTGTTATGAAGATTTCACAGGTTTTTAGATATGCAAACCTTCTATAACTCAGGGCCCTGGTGATGCCTTTCAGTTTTGTGCCCTGAGCCTCTGATTGTGTTATAGCAGGTGTCATAGAGTATTAAACTCATTGCTACAGCAGTGAGTTACAGCCAGTGCTACAGCAACAATATCAGGAAGGTTTTGTTTTTTATTTTCTTCTTTCTATTGCATACTGTAGATATCATCTTACTTTAAAACCTAATCTAAATTCAGAAAAATTGCATGGAAATCCTTCTCATGAGATACACTGTCGTGTAGGAGTAGGGCGGTTGAGTCAGGTAGGGGTAAACACTTTATAATTGGCCCTGAGTGAACGAGGTGACATTGAAAGTAGTTTCGCTAAAGTGACATTTTCAGACAATGCATTACGTAGGCTGGGACCGAGTTAATGAGGGACAGACTTTTCAGTCCCCCCAGCAGGACCTGACCTTTCCTCTTCCCCTATGACAACAAGCCCATCAGATTTATACTGTGTGAGGTGCAAGTATGAAGCTTTGAAGCTGGCAGAATTATTTCAATATAAATTGCATATTTTTAAATGACACATTATTAAATATGCATCACATTAAATAGCAGCTCTTTTTTCTGTGCTGTGTTTAATAAAGTAAAATAAATAAACATATTTGGCAGGGTTTATTTTCTTTGTTTTGAACTTGCTAGGGGTAAGAATTTACAAAAAAATATACAGTAAATATGATGTTTTTGTCATTTTTAAAATCAAATAAGATTTTTTTGGAAATTATGCAAAAGGTGTTTGCTTCCAGGAATTCCTGGGAAACTTTTTTAGTTTCTACTTACAGTGGTAATTCTCTGTAGTGGCAGCTCTTAGCAGTTAAAAGTCAAATTTAGATGCTGAATTGGAATTCAGTTATTTCACCATTAATTCATTCATTTATTCATTCATTCATTTTTTAAATCAGCATTTTTAGAACATAAAAAACCATGCTCAAAACAACTATGTGTTTGACCACTCTGAAAGAGTCTAGCTATCCTTTTGTCTAATTTATATAAAATCTTTACTTTTGAGATTTGATATTTTGAAATCTGTCTTTAAAACTGTGAATTATTTTAAAAAGCAATTCAAATTATATCTGTACAAAGTCAAATCTTCCCCCGAGCAAGTCCAAACAAAGAGAAAAACAAATAAATAAATAATTGTATTTCATGTAATGTATTTAGAATTCAAATAAACAAGTTTTTTTCTGTTTCAAAGCTCCATATGGAAGGAAACTGAAGGGTCAGTGAATCAAAAACATGCACAACAGAGCAAGAAACTATCCCTTTGTTTGTACACCAAAGGATTAACGTTCAAGAGGAATCCTGAGTGGACATGAAGGCTAAAAATTGTTACTGAAACACAATACCTATTGACTAATGCACTGATACATGAAGGTGTGCACCAGCACCATTAAAACTGTTGATTGCTGGATTGATTGAAAGTCTAATGCACTGCCAGTGGGCTCAATCATTACAGTTTACAGCTAAATTAGCAGTAATTTAAGCACCAAGCGCATGTGTTAAATAATAAAACGTCTTTTGTAGTCGAACATATTAAAAGTAAAATGCGTCATCCCAATCATAACCAGGAAAAGTATTGCATCTTGTAGTACAATAGATTAAATGTGACTGTGGCTATAATTTTCCCAGGGTCAATGTGTAGCTAAAAACTTTATGTAGTTCAAAGCGTAATATTCATTGATCCTTATTGTCTGCCTTGGTGCCCATTAACTGTGACACTTTTGTGCACTTCAAGTGTGCAACTTCAGTTCCTGGCATTTCAGAGTCCCTTTAAATCTGCATTGATGAAGCTCCCATCTTCGTCCTTAACGACTTCACAATTAGCATGTCCATCTGCTCTATTTGTGACTCAAGTGAAGACATCCTCTAAATGACTTTTATTCCATTCATTAAATCCTGATGAGCTACTCCAACTCAGCCTGTCCGATTGTTTATAATGGTGGCTGGTACCGCCCACTTGGCACCAAAGGACCAATTAGAAAGTGACTGACCAAATAGACCACCACAATGTCCAATCCAGCTCTGCTTGATTTACATTTACATCAGTTGGCAGATACCCTTATCCAGAGCAAGTTACATTTCTCTAATTTTAACAACTGAGCAGGTGATGGTCAAGGGCCAAAACAGTGGCAGCTTGGTCTCAGGGTCAACAACAGCAACAACAGTTCAAACTCCTAACTCCAAACTCCCACTGATCTACCATTTCTCTAAATTAATAACCACAATTTTGTCATGCTTTTATTAATCTATAACCCAAAACGGGGAAATTGAGATGATACTCACATGTAACGGAGATGAGGGTTTTGTGCAAACGCACGTGCTTGAATGGTTCGTAGATTGCAGTTTGTGATAGTCCTGGGGAATATAAACACAACTGGTATCAAAGAAAGAACTTCATATTCATGTCAAATAAGATGTGTAAACAGGTTTCAATTAGATTACCAAAGATAAAAGGAACTCAGATAGATTATTTGTGTTTTTCATGCCCATATCTTCCGTCAACACAGCTGTCCGTACCATCGTTTCATCTGAAGCCCTCTGTTATTGATCATTTGCAGAGGGTACTGCAGGTTAAACGTTCAGAAATGAGAATGCCACCAGTTCATTAGGAGCTGCCAGGCTGATTTTCAGGGAATCATTAGAATAATGGTATCATCAGGGGCCACAATTTCACCTTGATGATTTCCTGCAGCAGCTGCAATGAATAGTAGCTCCTGGAGAGCGATAAATTGGCAGTCATACCGGTGCTTTCATTACAGAAAGATCATGGAGAAATTGACTACACTTAACAAGTGATCAGTAGTCGTTACAGGATTACCCTTATTACCATGGCTGTAACGCATTATAACATTTGTTGCACAACTTGTGTTGCACATGGTTGATAAGGTGAATGAGAAGACTTTGCAAACAAGAATGTAAATCATAGTTAATATGCAGGAATCTTATCAGAAATTGGTATTGACTTCATGATAAGCATGTGTTACGATGTCATAAATCATAAGAGCCTACTATTTTCTGAGTTGTTGGAAACGCAAAACATTGCCTCTTCCATTTCTGAATCTAAAGTTTCAATAACTTTAGACTGTTGTTCTAGAATCTGTACCTTTTTCTGTTCTTCTTATGCCATTTTTCTGGGAATCTACAATATCGAGCAATTTATTGAAAGAAAATTAGTCTTCAAAATGAATTTGCAGACTTTAAAAAAGCCTCATAACAATGTTACCATTAAAGATGTGCCACAACTTATAACACCTTGTGAAGATCGTACTTATCAGAGCAGCTTCTTTTTTTTTTTTTTTTTAACTTTTAGTGGTTGGTACCAAATTTCAACCAGTCTACATCTAAAATGGATCGATCAGGCTGGTCTGTACCAGAAAACTACACTGTCACAGCCTGTCCAAATACAGAAATAATCACATCTCTGTGTCTTGGTATTATCTAATTAGAGCTTGAGAATGTTAGGTAGGGATTTGAACAAAAGATGATGATGCTTTGACCTCAAGTGGGTTTGGTGGTTGACTCAGATGCGGAAGTGTGAGTCACCCCCAAGGCGTAGGATGCACTAGGAGAGCCCAACAGGGGCAGGAGAAGAGTGTAACGCTAATGAGAAAAATGCAAATCGGAGTGGGGATCCATCACTTGTTCTTTCTTGTGAGGGATTAACAAGAAAGAGAGGACTGCACCATTTTCTGGGTGAGCACAAAACAAGCAAAAAAAAAGGGAAACAATGAGGAGGAAGTGGGAGGAGTTGATGGTCAGCATGATGGTGGTTGTGGGATTAGGAGGAGGGATAGGGAAGCTCTGCATAGGATCTACAGTAAATATCTTTGATGTCTGGTTCTGTAAAGTTGTCATAATGTTTGGATTTAGGTATGAATATACTGGTATTTTCTAAATCAGGGGTTCTCGGATGTTTTGGCAGCCAGGAACCCCTCAAACTTAAACAGAGCTTTCTATTAACACTACATCCATGTTATTATTTACAGGCTTGTGTTTGAGTGAGTCATTTGGATATAACCCACAAAACCAAGCTATTAGCTATAATGCTTTGATGAAAATTGCCTCTGATTTCCACCATTGTAACAAAATAAAATGACAGACCCCTGAGGGTTCTTGGACCCCACTTTAAGAACAGTTGTTCTAAATGGCCTGATTAATAAGACCTTGCCATTTCTTAATTCAGTACATAACCCACTCAGCCTTAATCAGCCCTTAGCTTCTGTAACTGAGGGTAGATCAAATGAGTCCAATCAGTTTTTAAAAGCCATTAGAGTTTTTCCACAATTGAGCTATTTCTGGATGCTATGCCATTTGCACTGTGGGTTCGGTATGCTTCGTTGAGTGTAAAAGCTGTTTTCAAACCCGGATGCTGTCCAGAATAGCAATCTCTCGACAGCAGCCTGGGGTTCACTTCAAAAGAAAGGGCTGGAAGTCGAATAATGTGATTGGTTCACCCTGTCATATTATTTCCTGTTTCACAGTGGCGGGTATCTTGAGAGGAAATTGAATGACTTCTAGATATATGGGGTGAAGAATGCCATTTAAGAAGAACAAGGAATAGTGATCAATGTTGTTTATAAGCCAGAATTTTCAACAGACAAGCACAGAAAAGAAATGCTTGTTTAAAAGATAAAAAGTTTTATTCTAAAGTTCTAAAGTTTTTTCTAAAGTTTTTTGGGGTGATACATATCAAATTATTTGCTTTTAACAAATGTCTTAAGGTGGATTATTTTGGTCTAGTGGAAACAAGTTGAACAACACCACCAGTGACTGTAAGAAAAGCAAGTCTGAAATCTTTCTAGAAGAGACTGTAGATTCATGCAGCCTAACAGCAACAGTCTAGTCAGATAATTACACAGAGTGAAACCTAGATTTTGTGTGTATTTGGGCTGAATTTTGTAGCCTGTGTCACCCATAATCTCATCATCAGTGACTGCGGAGGAGCATTTAAAATACAACCAAGGGTATAACTGAAAATGTTGGATTATTCACACTATTTTTCCCCCCAAGATTGGGAGGAGAAATAAAATGTAGACAGACTTAGGAAACATTGTCCTGTTTAGGTACAAATTACACAAAAAGACAAGTGTACCATTCCATGTTGGATACAGACATGACTACTTAGCTGTAATCAAATGGAATTTAAGTGCGAAAACAAAATGAGATAAATTTAGATAAGTAGCTAAGTAATAGTAAGTATACAAGGACTTGTACTAATGCATTTGAATTCAGCTAGTGATCCACTCACAGCCGCTGGAGTCCCGTGTACAGCTCCATGTCAACGTCCTTCAGGATCTGCAGTCCTGTCCAGTTCTCTATGTGTCTGCAAAGGGAACAGAGAAAAAAGAAGTGAATGCCACTGACACCAATTTATTCAGCAGGGGATGGAAATATTTGTGTTTCCATGTTCCTTCTATGCTGGGTGCATTTCTCCAGTGGATGGTCCCTGTGGTTTTGAATAATGCAAAAATAAAAGCCTCTGGTACACCTGTGAAATATATATACAGCATAGAGAACAACAGCTGCAATTCTTCCTGGGCAAAGTAGACAGCCTAAGGGAGTGATTGCTGGCAAACCACACAACCACACAAGTAATTAGAGCAAATCAATCCGTTTCCCAGACCCACTGTGAACACTAAGGTCACAATCAAAGCAACAACAAATGCTATATGTTATCAGCTGCAGTGAAATGATTGTATTGATTCTTATTCTGCATAAACAACATCTGAAAAAATATGCTGGGAGATCCAGTGAATGTCAGAGGACATAAAATGTCTTGACGTTCCATTCTGGCTAAAACAAACGCAGCCTAGGCAGAAGAGAGAGTCGTTCCTACTGAGATATCGCATATTCTGCTGACAGACGGACTCCACATACCGAATAAAAACCTTCTCAGTTGCATGCATGTGCACACTGCTGTGCTCATCCACTCCCTGGCAAGCCTACGAGCCCCTGAAAGCAGACTCCAGCGCAGTGGATCTGGCAGATTTAATGTTTCTGTTTACAGCAGGGAAGAGGGTGACACTTTACAAATGAGTTGCACTGCGGTTAATGTAATACAGGAGAGGCCACCGTGCTTTACTGGCCCTTGGTTTCAGACAGCCTCCTTAGGCCTGTAATTTCCCCAAAGAGCCTTGATGGCGGGCTCACTCTAATATGAGCTCAGCAGTACACTAAGCCGCCTGCCTTAAAACCAAATTGCAGTTGATTGCCTGGCCCTTTTTAACAACACACAGTGGTGTATGAAGCTCATCCGAGATGCTCTGGAGATCTGAGTTGGGAAGAAAAGGTCAGTCCATCACAAAACAGGAATACCACGAATAAATATTCAACTGTTCCCTGAACCTTAAAATGAGTTTAGCATGAGCTTAGCTCAGCATGTAACTATATCCATAAGACTGCAACAAGTGCTAATGCAGGTCCATTGGGGCAGGATTCACTCTTTCCCATACACACTCTATGAACATCTGTAGTTGAAAAGCATTTGCTGACAGAAACATTGCCAGAGTCACTGTTATTTACGCCATGGCTATACATCCAAAATTCAGTGACCTTGTTTCCTATTCAAAGACTTGGAAAAGGAAGAAAAACATGTCTTCCTTTTCCATATTCCTTTTTTTTTGTGTGGTGATTTGTGCGATTCTTGAGATGTATTTGTGTTCGTATCTTGAGAAGCTTCTAGACCGTATGCCAAATAACTCTCCATCATCAGCTCTTAACTGCTTATTATTGGATTACTCTAAATACTCACTAAATAGTAGCTTGTTGCATAAGTATGATAGCCACTTGACCGTTGTTATTAATGTTGTCCTGACCCATCAAAATCTACGGTCACAAGCTACTAACTATGCTAACCTCCATGTTGGTTTGCTCACAATATGAACAGAGAGGTAAAAAAAAAAAGACCACACGCAATTCAAGTGTCTCTAAATAATCAAATCACCCCAATCCAATTTAAAACCTTATCTCATATACGACTGGGGTAAAGTACGTCTTCTAGTTTACACTTAACTTCACAATGGTTTGTAGCCTGTTATCTTTTCCAATAATCATGACTGAACATGATTAACGACTTTGTTTAAATGATCTATGGCTCAGGTACATGTAACTTGATGGGAGAACATTTAATAAAAACAAACTGTCTGAGAAGCACTCTGCTGGCATTGATCTATGTTCTTTTCAATCTGAAACCTGGCATTGTGCAGCACTCTTCCAGGGAGAGAAATTCCCGGATGCTTTGGGGACTGGATGAATTTAGTCTGGAAACTTCAGAGTCACTTAGCAGACAAGTATTGTGAGGTGTTTGACATTTTTCTTTTTACTTTTGCTACTATAACAGCCAAGGTTTTAAAATAGAAACACTGCTCTGTGAAACAGAAGAACTCTGTACCTGTTCCTATGGCAGGTTTTTCAATTTTCTCATTTCTCAGTCCTGAAGCACCATCTAAAACAGTGTACCCATATGATTTTTAGCACTAAAGCAATAACATGAGCAAGCAATGACATTTACAAATCTTTGCCTAAATCCAAATGCAGTAAATTAGCTAAAATATGTGTTAAAGTTTGCATAGTTAAGCTACAGGGTTTCAGATTTGTATGTATGACATGCTACTGTTATCTATATAATGGATGGATGTTGGAGAGCTACAACCACTCCTAACTTTAAGTAAGTCTAACATAACGTTTGTTAAAATATCTCCATTGGCTTGCTGTGAAATGTATTTTTAGTAATATTAACACTCAGCATGTTTTAGTAGTTATTATGAAAAAAAGTTGATCAAGGGTTAATCAATGTAGTTGGACTGAAGCAATAATCAAGACAGTAATGTGTCCATGAAAATTAACCTAACCTATTGGTCTGATTGGAGAGGTATTACATTTCAGTGTGGGACGATTGATGAAAGTGAACTACAGTGCAATATAGAACTACCTTCACCTCTTATGCAAAGTCAGCATTTAATTCAAAAAGCAACACCATTATGATTGTGAAGTAACAGCAATGCAACAAAAAAAAAAAAAAGAAAAAAAAAAAGGTTTTGCTTTTTGGGTTTGCTTTTTAGGTCCTCACATCACAAATGAAAATCGATACTGTCTGTGCATTGCAGCTCTTTTCTTCTTTTAGTGTGATTGCTTTTTTATCTGGAATCTTCTCGATATACACACAGAGCGTCTGATATCTTTTCTACACCTTTCTGGCCACAAGCGTCAGAATCTTGGCTCTCTGCTCTTCTGTGTTTATGCATGTCAATGTGCTTGAGTCAATCAGGAAAACAAACTTTTGGACCCTGTGGCACCATGAGCTTTTCTTTAGAAAGGTTTTAAGTCTCTGGATTGAGAAAAAGGTTCATAAAATCTCATCTTTGAAAGTTATTAAAGAGTTTTGTTTGAAATAGTTATTGGTGAGTAAACAAGCTAAACTGAAACATATCAGACTCTAGCAAATGCTAAACATCTGGCTTTTAAGACTAGCTGCCACTTAGTGTAGAAGCCAGAATCATTTCCTCACCACCAAGTTTGGCATCATTCATTTGGCTTGGTCAGGACATAAGACAGCTATAGCCCAAAGCTTGAACCATCCTTACTCTTTCTTTTCTGGTAATCTGAACTATCCTCATCATTTTTTTTTCTATCCTTAGTGTAACTACATAAAACCAAGCTGCACAAACATGTCTGACATGCATAATCTTTCAAGAATTACTTCCTGAAATTACATCTGCCTCCCATCTGTTGTTGCAGTCATGTTTTGAGACACATTTTAGGTTTTCCGTGCAAAAAAAACAACAACAGAGGTTATGTAGAACAGAGGTTATGTAGGCTGGTCCCTGCATGATTCATACTAATACATGTAGAGTACACTATACATCTAAACATATATAATACATCAAAATCCTAATTATACACAATAAGTAGATAATATGTTCTAAACAGATACAGATAGGAGTCACACAATTTGGGGGGTTTATTTGGCCATCTGGTTAAGACTAGAGGTGTGTGTTCATGCTGAGATCCCATGGGACATGCAAGCAGGAGGTTTTCACTTTATTGCAGGTGCAAGTAAGCAGCCAGATATGAAGCTCATGCGACAAAAACCATGAATGTGAGGCACCATACATCATATTTGCATTGTTGCCTCATTCATCCTTAGTAACTGCTTGGTCAGGATCAGAACAGTTTAACATAAGGCCACATCCACATTATTCTAACTAAATTTGAAAATATACATTTTTATCTATGTTTTGGCCTTCTATCCGCACTGAGAGGCTGTTTTTTGTCCAGGGAAAACGGAGCATTTCAAATATGCTCTGCCGAGTGGATGCATTTGAAAACACTGAGAAAATGGAGGTATTCAAAAACAATGGAAACAACTCCACTTCCTTTTGAATGGCACTGTGCTTTTCCTCAACTTTCCAGCATCAATTCAAAGAGATAGAAAGTAAATAAGCACCTGATGGAAAGGACGCAGACCAAAGCTTCAGTGTAGACTAGCAAATTTAGGAAAACATTTGAAAATGCCCATCAAAACAAGAAGCATTTTAACATTTTTTTTAGCAATTAGTTTTAAATTTTATGGAAGAAAATAAACTAAATTTGGAGGTGCAAACAAAAATATTGACTGTGTGAGTATAATTAAAAAAAAGTCTCATGCATATCTTCAGTTGTGACCAATTATAAACTCAAATGATGTAGCTACGGCTGAGGAATTGTCAAAGACAGAATTTACAGTCCAAGCTGAAGGTACTGGCATTTATACTACTGGGGTTTATACTGCCATGGTGTTTTCCAGTGTTTCAGAGGGCAGAGTGGTTAAAATATATTTCCATTCACTTATCTGAATAGATATACAGGTATGGCTATGTGGAGCAATAAACAGATACAGATGCAGATCGTGACATTATAAGGAGCATAATGCAATGGCACTTTCACTGTGGACATTTTACTGCCAGCTGCCAGAGGGCCTCCTCCTACATATTTCTAAAAATCCTCCTCTGTTGTCTATCCTTTTTTTGTTATGGCTCTGATGGCTCAAATGTTTAGCCCCAGCACTGCCAGGCTGCTCTTGAACCCCCTCTCTACTCCAGGGTGCTGACCCTGTGCTGTGACCCCAACTTCCTAATCCGGGATAAGTGAAGAAAAGAATTTCACTGTGCTGTAATGTATACTTCTTCTTCATTTCCTGTGTATGTGCACACCTGCCTTGTGTTCTCCTTGATTAGGTTTCCTATATACTTTCTGTCTTTCCCTCCTTCATTTGCTTCAGTCCCTCCGTTCTGTTATCCATGATAGTGTAACATTATGTTTTTGTTGCTCTATACACAGTTATATGTTTTGTGCAGTTTATGAATCTTGCCATGACTTTGTCTACTTATGGGTTTGGGGTTGTTTTTCAAAAGTTTTTTAATAAATAAATGTAATAAAACCACCAAATTGCAATATTTGCAATACGATTACAGCGTTTGCATAGTTATTATGTCCGATGTCTTTTAATTATTTAAATGTAAATTCGTGTGGAAATTGTACCTATGCAGCATAACACACATCTACAATCACCACACATTTATTAGGAACAACTGTACAATAATCAGCCAATCCTGTAGCAGCAGCTCAGTGTATAAAATCATACAGATACCGATCAAGAGCTTAATGCTCAGATCAAACATCAGAATTGGGAGCAACAGTCCTGTGGGTGGAAACACATTGTTCCTATTTCACAACAGTAAAGTATTAAAAAATGTCTCAGACTTCGCAACATTCAAACAGTTCAGTCAAAAAATCATGGGACCTGAATGTGGCGTTTTTTGTATGACCCTTAAAATCTATATCTGTGAAAATGTGAAGTTATTAACCAATTCTGCTATATACTAAAATGTTATATTGCTTTGTACAGTTATGATACTGTGAATTCTTCCATACTGCCCGACCTCTATTTCTTATCTTATAATTTGTGCAGTTCTCCATTGTATTTTGTGCTTTACCACCTTTCCAAATCTATTTCTTAAAAAAAAAAAAAAAAAAAAGCAACGGAATGAAAGACTGTGGTGCAAAAAATAATAGAGAACATGAGTTTTCCATTATCTCCACTAGGTGCATGTGATGATAAAAGGACAGCATGACATTGTTCACTATCTCAGTCACTCTGTCAGTCTCTATTTTACTGCCTTCTCTCTCGTCTAAAGCTGCAATAAGACTAACCAACCAAATAATAAATAAGCAAAGCAACAAACTTGGAATGTGGGTAATTGTTTTCTTTGAAGGGGTAGTCAAAGAGGCAAAGAAAATACAATGAAAAGGGTATTTTTTATTCAAAATACTTGATACAGTGTCATGTAGACAAAGCAAAGTTATTACGCTGATGGTGCATGAGCATTTAAAATGAAAGCTCTGAAAAGGTCCTATTTTATAAGCCAGTTGTTTGACATTAGTCTCATATGATGTACTGCTTCATTGAAGAGACTTTAGAGATACAATCTTGTACGTATTAGTGTGACAACTTCCTAATTCATGATTGATTGATTATAATTATGATTATCTTATTAATTAGTTGTAATTAATGATTATGTTAAATAGGTATGGTAGTGTCTACATATAAGACATGATTTAGCACAGTTTAGATAATGAGATCCATTAGATCTTGTATTATTATTGTTGTTGTTGTTGTAATTGGAACGGGGATAATCTTTATTAACACTGACAGATTATTCAATTGTTTGTTATAAACATTGCTTGTTATAGTCCTGTTGTCTACACCCGAATTTCCGAAGTTCCATCACTGTTGGTTTTTCTATCTATAGAAAAATAATGGTAATGACTTGCATTGCCTGTACAGTAGCAATGATTGCTCAATTTATCTAAGTAAGCCTGCTTAGATCCTCCTTAGATCATCAATTTAAGTGATGTTCAGAGTCACTTATTAGAAATCAACAGAAAATAAAAGCAATCTGTATGACTGTAAATATATTATCGTGAATGTTGCATTTTGCAGATATGCTCACTTTAAGAAAATTTAGAAAATCTTTGCTTGCTTGAAATATCAGACAGAAGACATATTGTGACTCAAGCAAAGTGATTAATCGGTTAAATATCTCTTTAATGGTTGCAGGTACATCTTCCACTTTCTGCATCCCCTACAGTCCTTTTATTACAAATACCTGAAGAGCCTTCCACCCAGAGAGGCAGGTGGGAAAATATTTTTTGTCATGGTCAGCTTTCTGTTGAGGAAAATCGTAATTCTTAACGTTCCTGTAACCTGGTGTAATAAGTTAAAAAAGGATAAAGGCTGCCAAGAAAACACAGCAGGCCTTCGATAGCTCTTAACAGTTCGAGGTTGTGCAATGTATAGTCTGTGGCCAGCAATACAAGGGGGCCTACAGCTGGCGATGTTCCCAGCCTCACTCTTTGTGGAGGAAATGATTTAATCAGCTGTCTTGATAGTCGATCTGAGATCTAGATCGTAGATCTGAGGCCTCATGGGTCTCATTGTGTATTTAGTCTTCACTCCCATACCCTGATGGTACTGTCAGATGAGAATTACCGGTACAGAATAACAAGGCTTGGAAGCTGGAGACAACTACAAAACACAATGTGACATCTCACTTGTACCTGTTTATCCCATAAGAGTAAGGAGATACAGTTTGTACAGCCCACATTACCATATTATCTTTGTCAGTACTATAAATGAGAACAACAAAAGCTTAGCAACACTATTACAGGATCAACCAGGAAGTCTGATTGTAAAGAGATTTACACAGGGTATATTTAAATGCTAGACTTTGATACAAAAGTTATTCCTATAATTAAGAGAACTTAAAAGAGTAAGTAGCTTGGGACAGTGTACACACACTTGAAGAAAAAGAAGAAGATATCCATGATAGCTACGCATCCCTTTGGGATGAATAAAGTATCTATCTATCTATCTCTCTGGGTGGAAATGATGGCAGTACTCTCTCTCCTGTCAATCAGTGCAACACTATCCAATCATCTGTGAGCTCATGTATAGAAAAGAGGGTAGTTTGAATTTTTCTGACGATATAGAATGTTACAATTGTTAACAAATCTTATGCTTGTCGCCATTTCCTAGTCTTAAACCCATTAAGGTAAGCTTATGAATCTACTTTCTACTATGTTCATTAACAGGGGTGAGAATAACTCATAAGCCAGTGCAAGTCCACTGAGAGATGCAGCAACACCATGATAAAAATCTGCTATAACTCACTTTATGCCCTGTTTTTGTGCTTCTGTTTGGACATCATATATTTTTTATAATGCAGCTAATCATTTGATTAATGGAAACTTTGTTGTAGGTTATCATAAACTAAAACCTGCCCTGAGCTAGGGTTTTGTTTTGTTTTTGTTTTTTTTTACCACTAATGACACTTTTAATTCTACTACATATAATAACAGCCTAATAATACTTAATCAGACGACAGCTTAGAACAGAAATTAGCAATAACAAGACTATCTAAGACCTAATAACCAAATTAATCTACCTGATTCACGTGATCTACCAAATAACAGTAGTCAAGAGCTGAGTTTCAATTCAAGAAAACCAGTATTAAATGCTAATAAGCTGGTGAAAGGTAATCTTTTGTTCTCTTGCTTTGAGGTGTTAATGATTCTTACTTTCACTTGCTGCATAGTGTTACAAAAATATTCTGTTTAACTCAATGGGGACAATCAGCCATGAAAAGAGGGCAGCACCTTTCATGTGGCATACTTACATACATCTTCTTCAAGTTTCTTATATCTATGGATATGACGTGTTCACAGTGCATTATGGGTTAGTTATTCTGATAATAAATCCTTATAACACCTTATAAGATAACAGCATAAAAGAAATCTCATTATCATGGATGAATTTGGGAAAGTATCCCATTAAACAAATCTGATCAGCTTCACAATCCTCCCTGTTGAGCATGTCCAGACAAACCGCTGTTCCAACAACAGAGACTAATCTAACTATCAAAACACTAGATCATCTATAGTGTTCGAGTTAGCATGCTAGACTCGCTAGACTTTCTCATGATTTCATATTTTCATATTTCATGATTCATTTCTTATCATATCCACATACCAGTATCTGAATACTAACACACACTGAACCACTGAACCATACCATTGTTGTATTTTCTTGTGTATCCTGCCACTCAGGTTTCCTGATCTGCACTCTGATTTTTTTTTGTATTATTTTAGATTTTGGCTTATGGTTATAAGAAAAGGTCCTACTGTTTGTGTTTCCAGCAGAAATAACACCAGCTCTTGGATTCTTGGTTCCTGTTCACTGCTTTGACACACCGTGAAATTTAGTTGAAATTATCTGTGATAAGTGGTCATGCAATTTTCTGCTTTAGAACAGCAAAACAAGCATCATTTTTTTACTAATTGCCTAAGATAAACATGTAAACATGCCATGTTCAATCTAACTTGGGTTAACAACTATATATATATTGTAGCTTCATGAATACTAAAGACACAAAGCTGAAACTATCTTAGTAATTTCATGTTGCCTTTTACAGAAACTCTTCTCTTTCAGCTACGTTTGTAGAATCAAATTAGACAAGGAATAATTATTAAATAAAGTCTTGCAGCACGGCTGCTGTATTACAATGCTTTTGGCAGACAAATCAATCATTGCTAAGTGCTTTCTCCACTAGCATCTTTCCAAAGATAGGCATTGTATCAGCATACAGAATAGAATAAAGGGCAGCATTACAGCTCCAGAGTCCCCAGCTTGATCCTGTGCTTGTTTTTAATGTTTGTGTTGCGTTTCCTTATGTTGTCCAGGTTTCCTCCTGGTTCTTCAGTTTCCTCCAACCTCACAAATGCATGCAGTAAATGAATTAATGACTCTGAATTACTATTAGGTGTGAATGTGTGCTGCAATAGACCGACATCTCCTTCAAAGTGAATTCCCACCTGTCCACCACCATGTGATCCCGGGATAGGCTCCGGAGTCACCATGACCCTGACCTGGATAAATGGTTTACTGAAGATGAATAATGAATGAATGAGAATAGAAGAGAGACTTTACAGGATGTGTCCAAAAAGCTGCCCACAGACTGCATTCAAGGCATTACCAAAGAGAGGATTATGTTTGTTTACAGATTAAATGTATAATTGGACATGAATTAACGGTAGATTTTTGACAGAACAAAATCTTTGTTCTGTTACACACACACACACACACACACACAAACCCCCATGTTAACGTAATAGCCTGAAATCAGTAACCTGGCAATGTTGTGATGCATCACTACCTTCAAAGCATGTTTTAAGCATTTCCTTTATAAACAAGCACCTTTACAACTGACAAAAGACTGCCTTATAGGACACTGACTTATGAGATAGTGAAGGCTGCAAGGCATCAAGCCAGCTATTTCAAAGACAACCATTGTTCTGCTACAGTATGTTGAAAATGTATGTTTGGTCTGACTGTGGAAAACCACATAAACAGCCAGCACAAATAGCATGCAGTTAGACACAACATGAATAGCACAGAGGTTAATAGCATTATGATCAAAGGAAATGTTTTTTGTTTGTTTGTTTGCTTGCTTGCTTTTGCTTCTTCTTTTTTTTAATCAAATATCGGCAGCCAAAACATCACCTACATGAGGGCGACAATTCAGGGCGAGATCAAATTCAGAGTGACGCGCGCTAGGTACGAGACTTCAACATCAAATCAAACCGCTTTCTCTCCTGGCCAATGATCCTTTATGGTAAAGTGTGCCTCTGTTTTTTATATTTAAGTTCCAAAACTCAGGTATGATCATAAAAAGGACACTTTCCACAAACCTTTTTTTCACATCAAAACTTTAAGCTTCCTAATTAAATCAACCTCTGGCTGGCCTTCTTGAAAATGCTTTCTGTATTATCTGTGAAGGTGAGACTGTCATCTAACGCATTGTAGTCATTCACAATTTTCTCTGGTTGGCTATAGAGAAAGAAAAAGTAACAAGGTCAGCTCAGTTCCATCAAATTCAAAGCAGACTTTTCACGTGTGTTCAGGAAGACTCCATTCATATGTGAATACACTTGTGCATGCATGTGCTATTTAATATTTCAATTTAATCATGGATAATTGATCCAAATCAATTATCAATAATTACATGGGTCCAACTCCATCAAAGAAATAGCCCTGATATGAACATTAATATAATTGTGCCTCTGAAAATTAACTCCTCATTTCATAAAGGCACAGCTTCCTTTCACAAGTACTCTGATGTGGCCTATTTACCGTTTCATTACAATAATAGCGCTAGGTATGAATAACTAGGTTTACTGTGGGTGGCAAACTGGTGCAATATCACTTCATGTTGCATGTATTGTGGCGGTGTATTGTGCATCCTACGTATTACGAACGGCAGTCCATTTCTATTGTACATAGTAACGCACACCACACAGGAGAGCATGTACTTGGAGATTAAATGCATCACTCAAAATGGTGGTGATGAGGTTGAAGTAGTAGGAGTGAGTCAATTGAGTAGTGAGCTATTGAGCAAAAAGCTGATGAATTAAAGGATGGATCCAAAAAATTTTTCATTTGAAAATAAAGCTTCGAAGAAGTGAAAAGAATTCCTCCAGCATAGCAATGCAGTTACTTATGCACTGTGGTTGCAAACGGGAGCAAGGTAATGTATTTTATTTGTCAAATTAGCACCTGCAGCCAGAATAAAACAAAGCAAACCCAACACCTTTGCTGCCGGCGTCTGCACTGAATTTGCTAATAAGAAATGAAATGCTTATTTTAGCCGTTTGTCTTATGAGCCTAAGTAAATACATGGTAAATATATGATATGCAGAGATATGAGTTGTGATGACACTTCTGCTAGAAATAGCTAACTGTAGACCAGAAGTGTTAATCTCAGATCCAACAGTGCCACAGCTCTACAGAGATTTGTGATTTGCCTCTTTTAGACACAGTAAAATCAGCACTCAGTAATTAGCTGGTGAGCTGAATTATATTTGGAATTGTGGCCCTGTCACTGAGACTTTATATGACTGGTCAAGTCATGAAGGCATGCTTTGGCAAAAGTTCATATATTAAAAGTTGCTGTCTATTCAGAAATGCTCTTGAGTATAGCCTCCAGTATGTAAGAGTTGTAAAGAAGTGACGAAATTTCTTGTTGAAAATGAATCACAGGATACCCAGGCCCAAAAAAGTGATTTAATTTTCTTTTTTTACTTTTACATGCTCTGAATAAAACCTGATTTATTTTTATTTATTTATTTATTTATTTATTTATTTTTATTACAAAAATGATTGCCAGTCCGTTTAGATAAAAGTGAGCTAATAAATAAAAAGTTAACATAGACTAAATTTCCTAAAATTATTATGCTGATTTAAACTAATTAACTAAATTGGCTTCCAAAAAGCATTTTACCTCACTTTTATTACTGTGTAGGCAATGCAGCAAAAATAATAGTATAAAGCACAACCTTACCTTGGCTGAAACAGCAGAAGAGCACAATATGCTCTATTATACTAGGAAATCCAACGTCATCAACAGTTAATGGCTGGTCAACCAAGGCCATGAATTTCCATTATACTTTGAGATTTAGTACATTTGTGAATTTGTCATCTTTTCATAATTTATTTTTAACACAATCAAAAATTTTGTGTTGTGTCAGATTGGACACTTGGTTTTCTAGTTTTTTCTCAGTCAAAACCTTGGAACTATTTTATGCATACAACCAGTCTGTAGAAAAGAAACTTATTTTTCCTCCAAACTGTTCAAAGTTAGAGAGAACATTTTATAATTTATTGAGTAATGGACTACATTTCTGATAGAAGTTCTGGGATTTTACCAGCAGAAAGAAAAGAACTGTAGAAACTCTCTACCTGTCAATTTCCTTTCCCTTTCACAGTACTGTATGAGAAGGTATTTTCACAGTTTTCGTAAGCCAGCAAGTTAGAATAAGATAATTTGAGGATATATGAGGGAAAGAGATGGTCAAAAATCTTTATAATCTCCACTATCAATGCTAGTTAGATGTTTAATATAAGCTATGTTAACAGGCTAGCAGAGAAAACCTTGCTCCTTTGTTTGTTTATTACTTTTGAGAACTGTGTGCTACTCAGAAACATCTCTCAAAGATGGCCACAAGTCCTCCTTCAAGCTTGCAGTGTTGTGACCCTCCTGGACTGAAGTCTGACACCTATGCTGATTGTCTGTCCAAATCTGATGTCCCATCTGGTCCTCTAGAACACCTACGCTTTGATTTCCTGACTGTTCAAGAAAATGGATGTTGGTTTGTGAATACTTCATGCCGAGAAAAGCTCTTTCCAGAGAGCATAGTGAGACCCAGTGGTCACCTGTTATGCTCTTTGTACTCTGGAAAGCTTTCATGTTTACATGAATAAGTCAACGACTCCAGCTGTAACGATCTCTCGGCCATTACTCCCTTAGTTTGTGGGTGCGTCAGCCTCAGTCTGTAAGTTTACATTTGCTGAGCTTATCAGGGCCCTTATATATACACAGATGCACTGTTTTTATAAGACAAGCCTGCATATAATCATCAGTGTGACGCTTCTGCCACTTACCTCTGATTAAAACTTTAAATCCATTCATACTACGCAATGTCACACCTAATTGCATCCCGATAATGAAAACTCGCTTTGAATTTTTCTACGTCTATGTTTTGAGTAATGGGTAATATATCTTAGCTGACAGTTCTATCATGTATAGTGTCATCCCAAATCAGAATGTATCATATCACAGAATCAAATCCGTGGAAATCGGAGCTAAAATTAAAAATTTTACTTCATTGATTAGATATATGCTGCTTATCTATGGTTTTCTCGCTCTAAGAGGTAGCTGACAAATGCATTAATTTGCACCACAGAAAAGCCTTACGACTTTAGTATTATTATTTTTTGGAAATAAAGGAAGGCTCTTACTGTGTAAATTCATTTTGACCATGTTGTGGTCCAGCACCCACAGACTGAAGCTAAACTGCCATGAGTCCCAGAGAGAATAATGACCGAGATATGATTACGCCTGGAGACAATGACTTATTCATGTAAACACGAAAGCCTTCCAGAGTACAAAGAGCATAACGGATGACCACTGGGCCTCACTGTGCACTCTAAAAAGAGCTTTTCGCCGCATGAAGTATTCGTGATCCAAACTGCTGCTGGAGTGGTCATCAAAGCCAACATATGCAGGCACTTTACCTTGCACATTCAAGCTCTTCGAGGGGCAGATTCTCTTTTTTCCCCCCTCATGTATCAGTAATCAGCAGTGTGAGGAATCAACCTTAGCATCCCTGCTGTGCTTATGAGCGTGGCTTGGATTGGCACTTTAAACGTAGGCACACAGAAAGCCACCCTGAACTGTATCTGCATTCTGTATTGTACTTTTCTCCTCTTCCTCCGCCCACCTTCTGTCCAAAATAAAAATGAGTTGATGTGACATCACATGCCAGAAGCAGAGGCGAGCATCTGCTTCAAAACCTGCTCCTGCAGGTAAATTAAATATCAGGTTTCAAATCATTTATGGAGGCACCAGAAGTGGTAAAATACCGAAATTCCTCACTCAAATAAAGGTGTAATTACTCCTTTAATTAATCCTCTGGTAAAAGTTGAAGTACAGCTTCAAGTTAAAGTAAATTAAAGCATGAAAGTTAAAGTATGAGATATTCACAAAAAATGTGTCTCAAATCCCACTGATTTTAGTTACTGATGATAAATTATTGCTTTGTTTTAAGGAAGCAAGGAGGAAAACATTGGCAAAGGCTTTATCCCTAATCTCTCAAATGTTAGCTAGCATGGTAATAACTTTGACGATACACACTAGTTGAAATCTAATAGCTAGCTGTCACAATGCAAACTGTCTTAATAAGTACAAAGTGTACAAAAAAAAGATTACAGTGATTAGTATTATTAAAGTAAAGTACAGACAAAAGCAGGCCTAAATTCATTAACAAAGAAATTATACTGGCTATTAATTATTCCAAAGAAATGCAAGAGCCATAGCTAGCTTGGAAACGACTACTACTTAGAGGTTAAACAATTCCAGTTGAAAGAGTCAGCGAGAAATTTGTTTGTCTTCTCAAGCTCTTGTTAGCTAGTGGAGTCCTGTCAACATTCACAAACTGAGTATTCATGGCAAAAATCCCTTTTGATCTCAAGCCGCATAGTGCACTCTTTATAATGCTGGGCGCGCCTGGCCTTGACTTTAGAGTGCAGATCAGCAGATTCCAGATTTTTGCAATGTAAACAAGAGATGCCTGCAAGGCACATCAGTTTTCAAAGGAATAAATAACACTCTATTAAGCCTGCTTATCTACGACAAATTTTAATTGCTACCATGGTGAAGTAGATCCATGACCGTATCCGAAAGGCTTATAAAAGAATCTTTAACATGGGTTGCTAAAGCAGCGTGTATCCCAGGACAGTCCGGAATAAACGAGCTAGCAAGCTAAAGCTATCCTTTTGTTGGTAGGAAAACAACAGATAAAAACAAACCCGCCTTGGATTATTAATAAACCAGACTGTAGATTTGCAAAGCTTCAGCAGCAGTCTTATTAGCTAATTATGCTTAGTGAATAGACTAAGCAAACACTATCAGAACTAAAACAAAACACAAAAAAGCAAAAACACAAAAAAGCAAAAATCGTCAGATTTAAAATAAGAAATTGCGCAAAGGGACAAGAAAAATACTATAAGTGCTATGTCCATAAGAGCTGATTAATGGCAAGTGCATCTTTTGTGCTTGTTCAGCAGAGACATGACATTATTAGGGACTTAAAACACTTTAAAAAATCTCAAATGGTGCTTCCTGTGGGTCATTCAGTGAGAGTGTTCCTGTGACTTTTGTGCCTATGGTGAGACACAATGTTAAAAGCCTCAGCTGTAATGGACTTGTAATATTTACTGGGAGGTAGTACAATTTTTGTCTCTAGCATTCAATATCATGGCCACACATCACTGTTGTGTCCAAGTATTGGCTCTTGAACAGTAAAACTTAAAACTCTCAAATTTTTCAACAGAATCCATTCCTGTGATTAAATCTATGGAGCATAAAGCCTATTTTGTCTGCTCACAGCAAATAAAGAAGAGACACACGCTGTGTACAGCGTTTTTGTACATGACAAACAATCACACTCAGCCCTGTTACCCGTCCTTCTGTTGTGCTGTGCATTTTCATGTGCTGCGTTGGAAGTTTTTAATTAAATAAATGGTCACATTGCACTGGCGCAAGTCCAAAAAATCTATATAGCATGCAAATCTGTGAAGGGTTAGAGACTAGAGTGCGGTTAAAGCGCTTCCCATCTGGAAGCCTTATGCAAACATGCAGTAGCTCATCATTTGCACACCAGTGACTACTTCGCAAGCTGATATACAGTGTGAAGGAGGAAATGCTTAAACACATGTGGCTGAGAGAAATCTAGTAGCCTTGGGTACTAATGGTAGGAGGACAGCATTCATTATATACACCTTCTGACTTTAAACAAGGTCCATTAAAGGTACACTTGAAAATCTTGTTAACAACAAAGGAAAGCCAACAGGAAGCAGTTGGCATTACATAAATGTGACTTTGCTAAATGATCCCCAGAGGTGTTAATGTAGTACACATAAGGCTACATGACACCTGCATATTTCTTTCGTGACAACAGAAACATGTATAAAATCTTAATCCGACAGACATCCAGATTCATTTTGTTCATTTTTAGGTCAAGTTGACATAACGTGACATACGGTACTGTTATGACACTTACTTTAAGACATCATGACAATTGATTCTATCACTCAGTGTTCCACTAGAAGGTTAATATGATAACACGTGGCATAACCATGACACCATAATGACAGAGTTATGTCTATTTCTTCTAATACATCATAGTACCAAGTCAGCTGTCATGACAATCCAAAGCAAGTCAGACTACAAAGTCCTGACATAACCTTAACTCAACAGAAAATGACATCAGAATTGAGAAAAGCAGTCTTTTCCTTGACAGCTTGAAATAAGCTTTTATAAATGCCTGTGTAGGCTTTATATCAGTTTTAGAGAAGGCCTTGTATATGCCATGCAACCTTAGAATTGTAGACTTTAACTATTCTCCAGGGTTGTCTTTATTATTAGAGACTGGGAAGTTTTATCACTTAATGTGGAGTAGAGCTGATGCTCCTCTGAATTGAGAAGAGCAAGTTCAGATGGTTCGGGCACTTTGCCTCCTGGACTTCTCCTCCTGGCACTGTATCAGCTGTACAGATGGACTAGATGGAGACCCCAGGGGTAGACCAATGCCCTGCTGGAGAGATTATATCTTATGGTTGGCTTGGGAATGTTAGAGGAATCTGAAATCTATGGCAGGGAATAAAGAAGTCTAACCTTCTCAGTCTTTTCAGGAACTCTGAACCCTTGGGGCATTTACCTTCTTAGTAGACATCTATCACATTCAAGTCAAAACCAAAGACAACCATTCTGAGATGACTGGCAGAAAGGTGGTCATGGTACAATTCCAAATTTCCGGGGAAAAAGCATTCTTTGAAGTGGTTAATTTTGATTGTTAGATACTAAGCTTCTTAAATTAAAACTAGTCTACGTCCAGTCATATCTGACACGGAAAACGTCCATTGCAAGGTTTTTAAAAGAACTTCCCGGATGCTGTGAAGCTCAAAATCTTTTTGTTCATTTATATCATTCACAAGAAATTTGGAGATGGGATTTTGAACAAGCTGTACAGTGCCGCTATACTTATCAATACCGGCATCAATAGAAATAATGGACATGATTTTAAGAGGGTTGCAGATTTAGATACTATTGTGCAGTTCATTTGCAGACAAAACATGATTTAACCCTGACTGCAAGGAAGCAAGCAATGACTTAAATGTATCTTTATGTGTGTGTTTCCAGTCCGTCATCAACTGTGCTTTGATTTAGAACAGGAAAATGGACTAATAGGTGAAAAAGTGCCCCAAGTCAATTTCCTCATCTTAACATGGCCTCTGTTTTAATGTTGAAGCTCAGGGTCTATAAACAAACACTAAAAAAGTGTTATTCACATATGCAGTGACATTCAAATGTGTGTGTGGAAAAAAAAACAGCCTGGCTTATCTAGCTAGCAAAAAGCTTGCCTGGGGGAAATAAATGAAAGGTTGAAGAGAGTTCCCAATACACTGCAGTAGCACCTGAGTACCTAGGATTGGAGTAAAGGCAATAATGGATTAGCATATTTATATCAACCGTGAGAAATATGAAGATGGTATTTTAAACAAGTAATGCAGCTGCTTTGCAATCATCAATTTAGCACTGTGATTATAAAAATTACGTATGTCACGACTTTAAGATTCGATTGAATGTTCGCTTTCCTTAAATGGAAATTGAAGGCAAGCATTAAATCTATCATTCATTTATCCATTAGTCCTGTATACTACACTTGATAATAATACTGTATATTCATCTTCGTACATGAAAAGAAGCAAAGCATTACTTTCCATGTATAATGTTAAAAGGGAAAACCTGTTTAAGCATGTCTAACAGAAATCAAAACTCTATTTATTTATTTTTTTAACGCTATTATCACTGTCGAGCTCTACTAAAGCTATTCTACTCCAAATGGTCTGACATTTCATTTCATGGTCTCAGCGCCTACACACATGCACAGTGTGGGCTGCTACTGTAGTCGATTCATGCAAGAACACACTTCCCCAGAAGGAGGAGGAGTAGGAGGAGGAGGAAGAGGAGGAAGGTGCTCAGCCCGCTCAGGGAGCGTTTCATAATAGACTATCGACTGCATTTTTTAAAATTACAGCCCTTGAGTGATTAGTTTTTTTGTTTTTTCTTAAATTACGTGTTGCCAGCAGTGTGAGCACAAATTAGAGAAAATATTAATTAAATTGAACCTAATTAGAAATGTGTCGGCATAAGAAACGTACGTCACACTTGTCTTTTACATGACCTAGAAAAAGAAGATCAAAGGAATTTTGTTCATGGATTGGAAGAGTTCAATATTTTATGGTGGGGGAAAATTTTTCACTTGAAAGGGGGCTGCAATGGCGCACAAAAATGATGCAGGACCACACATCTGTAATAAAAAGGTTTTATTTATTACTATTATACATAACTCTCCCGTTTGGCTTTAAAACAATACATATAATTTCGAAACATCTCATATCTCTGCTTGTTGTTCATAATTTCTGATTCATTTCGGGGCCAAAACTAATGAACAAGCTTGAATGATCCTAATTGGTTTTCAGCAATTACCGAGTAGCTAGATTAAAATTACATGCTTTTTAAAAACAGCATGAGAGTGACGCTAAATTAGGATGACATGGCAGCTGAAAATATCAGCAGGATTCTCCAGATGCTACATTTTTGGGGGATAAAACTCAACCCAAATCACACAAAATTTATTTTTTACATTTGAGGGTCCCAGTTTTATCAAGAAACAGATTAGGGTTCAGAAGACACACCTTAACCATATAATAACCTTTAGCTTCCAGGTTGAGTCTGTTGAGTCTGCCATACACTGCAGCTGGCATTTCTTTATACATATAATGCCTGTCTGGTCATTTCAACCTGAAAAACAAGCCCAGAGAGAAATGCTTCAATGTAATATGGATGTCCTCGCTCTCGCTCTTTTTCCGGGCTCCTCTCTCTCTCTTGCTCCATGCATAAACAATTAAGCGATGATTATTTCATGATGTGACCTTTTTATCAGATGTTTTGCACACTTATTTCCATTTTAACTGTCAAAAGCCAGCAAATACCTATTCCCCTTCACTGCTTACACTTCTTGTATTGCCAGAATTACTCCGAACAGCAAGACGACAAAAAAATCGATACTGAAGGGTGCTGCCCATGCAACATGCTGTTACTGCTAATTGCGAGTGCATGCTGTGTTGTGCATGCTGTTACATGCTATCAGTGCCAGTGATGCACCAACCTGTTCTTCAGAGACCCAATTTGCTACTATAGTGGTAGTGCAACATCTCAGGGACGTCATTATGCGGCTGTATGCTGGTAGACAGCACCTAAGGGCTCTTTGAAATCAATCACGAATTCAGGAGTCATAAAGTATTTGCACTGATCTCCTTAAAAAAGTCATTGACACCACTATTTGATACCTCTTATATAACATCATGTAGTAACTACAATCTGAGCAATATTCTAGCTATATTTGTATGTACTTCCTGTGTCCATGTCAGTTTTCTTTCCAGTTTTCTCCCATCTCACAAAATCATGATGGTAGGTGGATTGGCTACTCTGAATTGTCCCTAGCTGTGGAGTGTGGATGTGTGTGCATGGTACTCTGCCACCATGAACCAGCGTCCCATCCTGTGTGTGTTCCTGCTTCGTGTTCAGTGTTTCCTGGTAACGACACCATGATCTACCATGATCCTGACCATGCAGGATGAATGAATGTATCCAGCATCGCAATGGCTCATGAACATTTAGCTCATGAACAACAGCAAGCCATAGACACTTCCAGTATATTTAAAACGAGGCCCATATTTGAAGAGGTGATCTATAATATTTAGCTACTTATGCCGTGATTTCCAATCACTTCCTAACTGAACATGCCCCAAAACTCGGTTGAAACTACATAAACCACAAGTGTTGGCTTTTTTTTTTTTTTTAAGGCTGAGCTCAGTTATAGCCGGGGTAGAGTCTGTTTCAGGGTCTGAAAATATTCACAGACAAGGTAAAATGATAAATTGCCCCTTTAATCTACCTTGCCTATTTGTATTATGCAACATATGGTACCTCTATGCCACTGATCCCATGTGATGACCCTTACCCTGCAAAGTGAATATACTGTTCCTTTACTTTGTGAGCAATTAGTGAAGCAGGTATGACACTGGAAACATCTGGTCGGGGGGCATGTGTGTTGACCTTGCTGACCAAACTGTCTAGACGGTAAGCAAGAATAGGGAATGTATCTCTTTTTTTATATCTAGCCATGTGTAACATGACAGTATGCTGATTTTTCCACAGGTCTCCACAGGTCTATCATCTCTCCCTTTTTGTCTTGACTAAGAGATAATCATAATAATGTTAACTCTTGAGCTAAATTTGAAGGCTATTTATAACTCTGTGTTTAAGCCAACTGAATACTGAAATTGCAGTTAATAGAGGACATTGTGCCATGTATATTGCAGGGACTGAACACAAAACACTGTGTGGTTAAAAATAAAAGCTCCTCAGCTTATGTAACATTTGTCAAATTCATTTGGAACAGATTAATGTGTTTTCCTGTTCACTGACAGCTTGTGATTTTTTTTTGTACACCCACCTAGTCTTGCAATAACCCTAACCAAGTGATTAGTACTTTTGGGGTGGCTTAGAAGTGTCAAGGCAAACCTAACAAGTCTTCATAATTAAAAAGTGTCCCATCACATTTATTTGTAGTCCACAATATATCACTTATGCTACATGAAGTGATTTACTTCCTGAATAAGATATTGCTAACATGGACACTTTATAATATTGGGTAATGGTTGCTTAGATAGGCAGCATTTTTTGGTGGCAGCTGTGCTTCTCAGATAAAGTGTGCACCATTTCCTTATGTGGAAAAAAATAGCAAGTCAGGACAAATACATTTCTGTTGCATAACTCACCAGACCATATATAGTTTATTCTTAAATGTTGCTGTGAGATAAAACAAATACAGCCTGATGGAATGAAACTACCTGATGAATTCAGATGAATTAGGACAATGTGGTTAAATTTTGTGGGCATGGTTTGGTGTTTAAATCCTGCCGTTTCCATGTTTCAAGAGTTTCCTCTGGTTACTCTAGTTTTCTTCCCTGATCCAAAGAAATGTAAGGTAGGTTTATTGGCTTCTCTAAGTTGTCCATGGTGTTTGAGTGGATTATATGGGTGATTGTGCCCTGCAATGGGTTGAGCCCTGAGTCCATAGGTGTATCCATTATTCCATTACAATAACCGTGTTGTATTAGTGTGACTATCGCTTCCCACATTCTTTGCTAAAGCACCTTTTGCTTGTAATACAGTGCTCAGTTTTATTTTGTTAAAAATCTACCAACTTGGCTCATAATGCTTTAGCAATTTTATTTCACTCTTCCTTGATCCAAACCAATCAAATTGCAAAGGATATAAAGTCATTCCACAGGTTTTCAATAGGATTTAGGCTAGACCATTCCTAAACAATGATCATCTTTGTTTGAAGTCATTCCTTTGTGGACTTGGATTTGTGTTTAGGGGAAAATGTTTAATCTTCAGCTGTCGAGATCTGCAGAGACATTTTATGGCAAAACAGACTGGTATTTGGAGCTATCCAAGATCCCTTCTTTCTTGACTAGGCCCAGATGAAAGCAAGAAGCCTTATAACATGATGCTGCCCTCACTGTGCTTTACCATGGGTGCAGTGTTCTTTGGGTGATTAGCTGTCTTGGTTCAGCACCAAAATCTTTTAGAATTATTACCAAAACGTTTACCTAGGTCTCATCAGACAATTACACATCTTGCCAGATGGTTTCGGGTCTTGGATTTTTTTTCTGAGACTCAGCTTCTGTCAAGTCATCCTACACCCAGCTATCTGAAGAATATTAGAGATTACGGTCACATTCAAGGAGTGTGCAGCATGTCCCAGATATTCTTGAAGCTCCTTTAATGTTGCAGTAGGTCTTTACTTATTCTTCTTGTCTTTTTTTACAATTTTGGAGGGACATCCTGTTCTCAGTAATGTCACAGTGGTGCCCCATTTTCTTCACTTGTTAATGATGGCATTTAGTGTGTTTTTGGTACATCTTATGTTTTGGAAATTCTTTCATACCCTTTTCCCGATCGATGCCTTTTGACAATAAGATCCTATACATGCTATGTAAGTTCTTTTATTGTAACATATTTTTCTTTTCATTCTCCTCCCCAAAATGTTTCTATGTGTTTTTCACCTGGATTTTTGCTGGTTGCTATATCACAATAAAGATGGAAACATAATCATCTGATATGCTTGGGCTTGGTTTCATGATTTCCATCACAAAAACCTGCAATTTGAACAATGGTGTGTATATCCACTGCATGTATTTAATGACAGTCATTTGACACACAGTTTCATTACTTCAAACCCTCCGGCCTTATTCTCTGACCGTAACCTCTTCCCTCTCAGATTGTGGTTGCTTCCCCTCCACACAGGTTATCAATGTGTCTTTTGATTGTTGCCTAAGAAGGTTCTTCATTTATATTCCTGAGTAAAAGTGGAGCCTCTGCAGATGGCTCATAGAAGGTCTTTCATACTGACGTAGGAGCAGCTTCCACCAGCCACGCTGTTACTTCAGCCATGATAACTGAAAATGCTGCAAGGCCGAGTTCATGAAGGCAACTTCTACCAGCATTCTGCAGATGTGTGTGTGTGTGTGTGAGAGAGAGAGAGAGAGAGAGAGAGAGAGAGAGAGAAATAGAGAGAGAGAGATGGTGCATGGGATAAGCAGGGTCACATGTACAGGCAGTTTTGCTGCAGCTTGGTTTGCTGGGGAGTTGAGCCCAATGCTCCTCCTAATTCTCAGATGGCAGCCCTGACCTAGTTAGCAAGATAACACAAAAATCGACTTGAACAAACTTTTACTTCTACAGGCAGTAGCAAAAGCAGTAATTATTGCACTTGGGTCTGACTTTCTTTTTGAATTTGACTGGACTCTTCTAAATTGAATATTATATTATAATCAATGAACTGAAAATACTAAATCTACATGGGTTTCTGTAAAGCTGATTTGTGACAATATCTGTTGTTTAAAGGGCTATATAAATTTTATTTTATTAGATTATTTAGCTATTCTAGTTAAGGATATTATTCATTAATTTCTGCAAGTGACTATGAAATAAAAATAATAAAAATGTATATAGTTTGGGGACCATACGTCTGAATTTATTAAGTTATTAGGTTTAAGGAAAATACATTTGTTATGGCCAAAGTATAAAGTAAAATTATAAGCATGGAAGTGTCTTCTTTAATCTGGATCATGACAACAGCCATATTTAGGCTGGACTCTAAAACCCAAACCAAGACTAAGCACTGAAATTAAAGATACTACAACAATGAGATATAATTTAGGACTGAATGATTACCATAAAGGATGTATTTTCCAACAGAAGAATTTTTAAAGTTGTATTTCTTCACACATTTAAATGTCCAGACAAGCGCATCATGAATTAACACATGAATAGGCGAAAGTAGACATCTGGGGATGGTGACATACTTGCAGTTTTACAAATTGTTTTATAACTCGCAGGCTGTTGCGTACGATTGCACTCAGTCATGCCAAGACGCCAGACTCTATAATTCTAACACATCGCTCTTTATTCTCAAATACAGCACGGTAGTCTAAACAAAGTGTGTTCACAAGTCACAAGTACATCACTTTCATCATGAAATACTGTACAGCAAGGCTGTATACAAAGATAGATAGATAGACAGACAGACAGACAGACAGATAGATAGATAGATAGATAGATAGATAGATAGATAGATAGATAGATAGATAGATAGATAGATAGATAGATAGATAGATAGATAGATAGACAGACAGTCTTTCTATGGGGGAGCTGTCCAAGGTGTTGAAAGTATGTGGTAAGCTATGATTCTAACCCAAAAGAATGTGGCCATTTATAAAAAGATGATTAATTACATACAGATTTTCAATGCTCCTTTGACATGTTCATATTAAAAGGCCTAAATTACTCAAGAGCCATTTCAGTGATTTGTCATGACATTCATCAAACCACTCCGGGAACGACACCCACACAGGAGAACAGCTTTGGTGTTAGTTTCAACATTGCTGTAGATTGTTTTGAACTCAGTGAATAAAGTCTGCACTGAAAGGTGAATTAACTTCCCATTTGCCATCCAAATGATCAGCAAACTCCAATGGCACTTTGTCAGCCTTAAACACATTCAAGTGGCTTTGATAATAAATAGATTAGTTACTTTGATAATAATTTACAATAATGAATCAAGCATGCTAGTGGATAGAACTGCAGCTCCCAGATTAATTATATGGCTAACAAGCAACAGCTCTTACATCATGTTTATACTAACATTGTGTTTATAAGCCTGGAGAGCATAGCTGGAGCTCAATTTTCAAACCAAAGTCACTTAATGTATAATGTGTGCAATCTTGACTAAATAATGGATTGGGAAAGTACTCTTTCCTACACAACACCTCTTTCTATCCAGTTTTCCATTAAAAGTGAGAAGTCCTGCCCTTAAACCAAACTGTTTAGAAGTCAAATGCAACTGGTGTCTTCCTTTTTGCCTCCTACTGTTTCATATTTCTGTCCCAGCAATTTAGAAAGTACTTCATAAAAGTGTATATAGTCTGTCCTGTTTGTGTCTCTTAAAGCATTCAGTTCAATTTTAATTTTTGTCTGTGTTTCCACTGGTGACTCTATGCATTAAAAATCATAGTTAGCTATCTAGTAGTGGCCAAGAATAACAGGCTTCAGTGATCCACTCTCTAATTCTGAGTGGCATCTGTGTAGTGTCTGTAGACCATCCATTCCCACATTTAATGCCTTTGTGAACAGTTGGACCACAGTTTTTATCCTTAATGCTACAATAATCCAATTACTAAATTATGTTTGGCCATTAAATTCTATAGATAGTAAGTGTAATTTATTTTGCTATAAATGTTCATTTACATATACTGTATTGTGAACAGTATATTGTATTTTTGTACAGTAATGACAGATCAATACTATCACTTCTCTTTACTGGATGTAGGAATACTCTAAATACATCTTAATAACTGTCCCTGGAGCTGTAATATGTGTTGTAAAATGTTAGTCTATACCAGGTTCTTTTCTTTTCTGCTTATTTTTACTTCCCAAATTTACTAATTCACTTGTTTGTAGCTCATCACATTATATTTGACCTTTTCTTACCTGCTGTGATGGTGATTATGGCTTCCTGTCATCCTGTGTTTTGACCCTAGCCGAGCGTTATGGCTATGTCTAAAAAATGGTTCCCAACTGGCTCAGAGCACCTTATTTAAGTGCATTACCTCAGGAATGAAATAATAGCTTCAATACCATATGTAGCTGACAATATGTCCAACCAGGAGCCATTTGGGGAGCTATTTCCTTTACCAGACTGGAGAGAAGGACACAGCAAAAAAAAAAAACTAAAATATCATTATGCTGCATGGTATAGCTGACTGACCAACACATCCTGTTTGAAAGGTACTCTAGAATAAACCCTAATACAGAGAATCAGCATTTGTTTCTATGCAAGTGTTACAGCTAGACATCCTAATAGAATACACTCAAGATCCTTTTGTCTCATGTGGAAATACACTGAGCTGCTTATTTAACCAAAATCATCCAAAAGTGGATGATTTCAAGCTACACTAACAAGCTCACAGGCTCTTTTATGACTCATCAGGTACTCCTGGTAAAAATACTATTCAGACTTGCCATGTCTTAAACTAGATACCTATGTATGTTTGCGTTCCTTGTCTTCTAATGTTGCCTACAATCCTCGAAGACAGCATGCAAATTGAACTGCAGCTGAGAGTCCTGAATACATCAGCAGCATAAACTGCTGCTTTCTGCTCTCTTGCAGGAGATATGGGACTTGTTGCTGATTGGAACAAAAGCAGTGTCTACGTGCGGACAATGAACATTATGTAATGCAGTGCAATTTAACCATCTCAAAGCACACATTTTCAGCAGATGGTTTTGTTGCGTTACTGGAATAAAAATATATATATAAAGGCTGGCATACAGGAATTATGGGTTACCATCAAAACAGACACTTACTAATAAAAGAAGCAACGTTAGGCAGTTTTAGCACATTGTATGAGATTTGACTTTCATTTGATACTTCTACAGACGTAATCTTGGCTGTGTGGATACCGTTGTGCTGATTTTAACATATGGAAAACACCTACATTCATCTAATGCAGATTGAATATTGGAGTTATAGGAATGGAGAATATCTGATTTTTATTTGTCCTGGATTAATGCACATAAAACATTCAAATGTAATAATAATAATAATAATAATAATAATAATAATAATAATAATAATAAAATCCATTTTTAAAAAGGGGTAAAAAAATATATATGTACTGGTTTTGTCACATTGATATGATACATAAGTAAAAGCAAAAATAATGGACAGCATGCTGTGGTCAACAAGGGCTATACAGCAACAAGCCCAGTGTTAATTTAAAACCTATAATCCGAGCTTGACCCAGACTTTTGAGCAACAATTATTGACGAATTAACACATTGAATAAAATAGGAAATATATATATATATATATATATATATACACGGTAAATTTCTCACACCGTGTCTTCTCGTACGCGATTTAGCCCCTACCTCTCTGTATGAGTGCACTAAACAGGGTATGAAATAATGGTTTCTACATCATACCTAGTGCATTATATGTGCACCAGAGAGACATTTGGGATTCAGCCCGTGAAATCACTCGAGGTTTGCTCTCAGTAGAGATGAGTATTTTTCCGCAGTGAGGAGAGAAATAAAATGAAGTAACGGCACGTAGCGTTTACCATTAATACAAAAAAATCTGTTTGGTGCCAAACTGTTCGGTTCAGATGCTGAATAATAGGTGATTGAACCTAGCAACCATAATAGTGTCTATTAATAAAAGAATAGCCTACCCAGTCACACACATGTGTTTAACAAGTGTTTATTTAATTAACAAATTGTTGTGATGGTGCTACTTTGTATAAGCTTTGCTTAACCGGATGCTAGAGAATAAATGATGCTGCTTATTATTATATTCCCCTCAACACCGCCAGGCTACACGATATCGATAACCGACCAAAACTCGCTGACGGTTTAAGTATGGTACTTTAAAAAACAACAACAACTAAAATGTCAGTATTTCATTATGAATAAAATGCAAAACTACTTTATGTAAGTAATTCCCTGATGGTGTAGCTCACAGCAGCAACCTAAATGTGTTGCTATAGTGACCAACCTGTCAGAAAAAGGACGGAAGAGAAGTTAGCACGCGCGGCCAAAGGAGCCGTTCTAAACGCCAGTGGAGTTAGTTATGGTTAGCGCTGAAAACGAGGATTTCGATGTAAAGGGAATGCAAACGAAAGCATAATTACATGGTGGTGATGTTTCTGAACAGGTCTTCGATGTCTCCGCCGCCGCTGCTGCCGTTGCTGCTGTCCTGCAGAGCGAGCAGAGGGAAGAAATTCCCCCCGTCCGATTTATTGCAGTAAATGTCGGTGGAGGAACAGGTGCAGGCCGGCGGGCAGTCGAGCACCGACAACACACAGCCATGAAAGACGCTGGAAAACAGCAAAATCCTCAAAAGCACCACGAAACACAGCCCAACATCCATGGTCCAAAACCGAGTTAATGAATCCGGGGGGAAAAAAATAGGGAAAAATGTGCGGCGTGTCTGAATGCGGTTTTGGGCTACATAAGAGCGCCTATGTACATGATGAGATGGGGGGGAAAAAGATTAGTGGGGGGGGAAATCCTTAATGTCTTTTAGAAAGTATTCCGTTATGAAGACAAGGTGAACGAATAGCACCGGCTTTTCTCTCCACAGTCCATGACAGGAGGAGGCTGAGGAGTGCAGTGATGCTGAGAGTACTGACAGCAAGCAAGAGCATAAAGACCCACCTCCCGGCCAGAGAGAGAGAGAGAGAGAGAGAGACGGGGGTGGAGAGAGAGAGAGAGAGAGAGAAGGAGAGGAAAAGAAGAAGAGAGAGAGATGGGGGTGGAGAGAGAGAGAGACAGAGAGATGGAAAGAGAGGAAAGGAAGGAGAGAGAGAGGGAGGGAAAGAGAGATCACGACTAATGTCGTGAGGGTCTAAAGTCAGCACCAAAGCAAAAAAATCTCTTGTTGAATCAACACCTGCTGCGTATATAAGTTATAATTTCAGATAGGCACACCCACCAAGAAGCAAAGACTAAACAGAATTCAGAGATTCATTCAGAGTTTACTTTAATTTCCATTCAGACTCTGTTGCATTTAGTTTTAAACGTCAAACAGCTTAGCAAATCAATGTGTACTGGCACTTTTTCTTTGCTCTTTTGCGTACCAACACATCCCATGAAGGTGCTCTGCTTTATGCATGCCTAATAACATTAACTAAACTTCATTACCCTTGATCACAGCTGTCGTCTACTGTACATTTGTATGCAGCTAGATGTCCTACCCTTCTCTTGCCCTATCTTCTTTCCTCAATTATAAACCAAAAAAGCTTCTTCTTCTTTTTTTTTTTAGTTTATTTAGACTTTTTAAACTAATTTAATAGTTTGTGTTCATAATTCTGGCTCATTTAATAAAGTAATATATGTTATGTTTCAAACTTTGGTTTAAAGTAATTGAGCAGCAAGATTAAAGTCAATCTAAATGTGTTGTCTAATTCCAGTAATAAATATTCTGAAGATACTTTTTCTTGTCTCTGGGGTGGTACCATCAAGGGTACATTTTTTACATGTATAGTATGCATCTAATACCTAGAAAGGTACATGTGGTGTACCTTTAGTTGGCTTAAAAGCAAAACTATTAAAGCTTTAAGTATACATAGGTCCTTAAGGTCCAATTACGTACCTTGAATTATTGTTAAAGGTATAAGATATATACTAAAAGTAGAAAAAAAAGAGATATAACACCAGCGGGACAAAGAAGAAGACAGTTACCTTATTTCTGAGAGTGCTCTAACAATAGGATTAAATGATGCTTTAATGCAATTATAGTCATTTTAACATGGTTTAACCTTTGGTACAAGCCTCGATATGTTGAACAGTAAACTCAACATGATGAAATAGTGAACTTAATTTGAAGTTTTTCCACTCCAATCATGTTTTATTGACTTTTTTATGCATGAGGAATTGTCATTCTGCCACTTACTTGAGGTAGGGGCTCCTAAGTTCCAATGAGGGGAAATTATTATGCTACACTGTACAAACCATACAAAGATGTCCTATACAATTCTATGCTTCAAACTTTGTGGTACCAGATTGGGGAAAAATGACATATGGTTATGATATATATATATATATATACAGTTCTGGAAAAGAGAGAGACCACTGCCCAATCTCCAGAATTGAACCCTATTGAAAACCTCTGGAATGTCATCAAGAGGAAGATGGATGGTCACAAACCATCGAGCAAAGCTGAGCTGTTTGCTTTTTGTGGTATAAAAGAGTGGTATGAAGTTCCCCAACAGCAATGTGAAAAACTTTTGGAGAGCATGGAGCCAAAACGCATGCAAATCAGGGTTATTCCACCAAATACTGATTTCTTAATGTTATTTAGCCAAAGCATTAACACAATTTGTTTACAAATTATTTGCATTTTGTTTTATTTGAGTTATTAAAGCTCTGCAAATACTGCATGATCTTGGGTTATTTTGATGTGTTGTCATTTCCTTTAAATATACACTCTAAATAACAATAGTTATATTTTGAATTTAGGAGAAATATTGTCAGCAGTTCGCAAAAAATGAAACAAAACTGTTCATCTCACCAATACATGTACCTGTAAGAAAAAAACATAAGAAAATAATCATGGATCACAGTCTATACACCTGTATCAGATTTAATAGTGATTATTAGTATTATTTTAGTTTTTTAAGTTTTGGAATTGATTAAGTTCTATTCTGGCTATATGTACCTGTTTGGATAAGGAAATACATTTGGGTGCTGTATTTATGGAAGTTAATTTATATATAATATGGATGGAAATATTATGTGTGTGTATGTGTTCTCATATTGCATATTCCATATGTTTTTACTATGTCCCTGAACTGAATACTGTAGGTGTTACATCATGTTTGTAATTGTTAATTGGGCATTTGGGGGATTACAGTTTGTTGTGTGAGGCAGGGAGAAAGAAAAGAGAAATCCAAGTGCTATATTAAAATAGAAGAATTTCCATTGTAACTTGACAATGAAATTGTAGCCAGCATGGTGTCTTGCAGACTCCTACACACAGTGGGATTTTTTTTCCAGTCCTTTTCTGCAATCCACAAGTTGGGCCTGTCGGACTGACACCGAGGTTGTCTCTACAGCCTATAAATAAATCATCATGAATACATTTGCTGCTTTTAGGATATTCACACTCTAACTTACAGTAGAGCTGCAAAATTTCTCCAGAAGGAAATCCAAAGCTGTCATAAGCTATATGACATATTTCAAAATTGATAACTGCACACTATATAATGCTTACACAGTATTATGTCACTTATTTAGACCTTTCGTGGCCAATTAATGTATTTACATCATTGTTTCACTATATATCAAACAAACAGCCCCCCCTACATGAGGCTGAAATGATGATCAGGATTATTAATGTTCAGTTTGGAAATTACAGCTCCTTATAACCTCCACATTATATATTAAAACCTTATATTGATTTCCATGGATGAACCTACGACTCAAAAGCAGATTGGCTGTAAGTCACTTTCAATAAAATGTAAATTTTATGTTATTTTTTATACCACATTGGCACAAAGCAGCTTTACAGAAATCCCTAACCATCCCTAATGAACAAGCCAGAGGCAACATTGGGTAAGAATAAACTCCCTGAGATGGAATAAAGAAGTGCCCTTGAGAGAAACCAGACTCAAAAGACAACCCATCCTCTTCTGACTAATGCCAGATGGTGAGATTTTAATAACTACTGCAAACAGTCCTATAGTCAAAAGACAAGTACAAAATTCACTGAACGGGCAAAAAAGAATAAAATACATTAAAATGAGTCTACTTTAGAATGCTAAATATAAACACAATTTGGAAGCATCTAATGCACCAGAGTGAATTTAAAACAACAACAACAACAACATTTATTAGCCACAAGTGAATTGTGTAACTTCACCAATCACCAAATCATCAACAAAGCCAAAATAAAAGTCATGGTCATGATTAACTGTGCTACCTTAACAACCAAGGACATTGAAAGAACAACGTCCTGCTTTTGAATCGGCCATAAACCCAGACCCAGAAAGCCTAGAACTCTAAGCCATCGTGTTTTCTTTATAATTTTAACTTGAATGCATCTTCGATTTGACTTTCCAGCAATACCTGGTGTACAAGTTGATTTAAAAATGCCAATCACAAACTAGCAGGTAGGCTGATGCAATCTCTTGATAAGAACGTGAAAATAGCGAGGACTGTATCAGCCAGTGCGCCAGGCTTGCTGAGAATGACATTGCACTTCTGGAGACGAAGGTAAAAGTGTTATTTTTGGGACGGTTCTACAGGAAACCTCAATTCTTATAACATAAAGAAAACACCGTAGCTTTGTATCAGTCCTGTTCTTGAAAAGCAAGCAGGTCAGAATCAGTAGTGTCAATATTTTCGTTATCGACCTACTGACACCTTCTTTGTTCTGTAGAGAGGTATGGAATCCAGAGTATGTTCCCCGCCTTAGGTTGAATTGGAGTTATGACCATTGTGAAATATTCAGGCCTTATTCAACCAAGCCTTAAGGCGCACAGTGATAGCTTGGTCCTGGCTGCAGTCTATCACACCTGCCAAACACGAGCAATAAGGTACGCATGCATGACACAGCAGCTGCTAACAACATGGCCTGGAGGTAATGTTCACACTTGGAAGAATCCCTTGCTGCTTATTTGGCACCCTCCATTAACTTGACTAACACTCCCGATGGTGTTGCCCATGTGCACGATTCGCTAACCTGACTGAATTCATAAACCCTTGTTGGTTTTTACCCTTCTGTATACTCAGTAAAATGTTTATATTGCCTTACTGTAAATATGGTGTTTAAATAAACATTTTTTTAGTTTTTAACCTTTGACACTTTGCCACATACTGTAATTGTTTTATACCTACCAATAAGTGTTATTATTATAGCCATGTAATTAAACAAATGGGATGGAACTAAGATGAAAACTTTTTTTTCCTGGAAGCATTTTGCATGGATTCTGCTATTGTGTAGACTGAATGATTATGGGCATACATATTTTTCCCCCAGTGGTACAGTGTACAGGTTCCACCCCCATATCAACTGATGCAGCTACTATTAAAAAGAGGGAGTAAAAAACTGCAGCTGTTTTAGTGCATAATACATTATACACAGCCTACCATTTGGGTGTTACTACTGTGATAAGCAGAGGATGGTATTAGGGCATGTTTCATTTCTTCTTTACATACCTGAGGCAACAGAAAACCTTGGGGAAATTACAGGAAATTGTCAAAACATCCGTCAGAAACATGGGCAACAAGGTTAACTTGTTGTTGAATAGTGACAGCATAGTGCCATGCTCAATTTACCAACATTTATGAGACCACAGGGTCAAGCTGAGACTGGAAATATGAGGTAATTGATTAAAATTGCATTTTTGTTTCCTCTGTATGTAGCCAATTACAAGGTGCATGCAAGTTATGCACCTTAAAAAACGGGATATCTTTAAATGCCCAGATTCAGTAAGCATTTGCAACCTTACAGTTCAACATTTCGTCCATACTTAGACGCTTTTCAAGGTAAAGAATGGTTATTTGAATTACTGTAGCCTTCCTCAGCTCTAGCAGCCTGTCCATTCTCCTCAGACCTTTCTAATCAACTATGCATTTTTACCTGCAGGACTGCCACTCACTGGATCTTTTTTTCCCTGCACCATTCTGTATAAACTCTAGAGACTGTTGTGTTTAAAATTCCCAGGAGATCAGCCATTTCTGAAATACTCATTCCAACCCATCTGGCACCAACATCCGTGCCACAGTGAAATTCACTGAGATCACTTTCCCTCCTTCTAATATAAAACGTGAACATTAACTAAAGCTCCTATCATAATTATATGAATTATGCTGCTACCATCTAATTAAATGATTGTATAATCGCATGAATGAACAGGTGCGCAGGTGTTCTTAACAAAGTGGACACTGTCTTCATGAGCATCACTAACTAAGCTTTCCTTGTTATACCACAAATTAACAAAAAAGCATGCCTTCATATTGTTGATCATTAAAAATGGGCCTAAATGAATATGCTACTCCTATGCTAGGTATGGTTACATTACTATCACTATTTAGTTTATCAGTTTAATTTCCTTTTGTTCAGTCAATTATTATGGCATGTAATTATTTCTGTAAACACTTTTTTATCACAATGCACAAAGGCACTCAACAGCATAACATTGATCTCAGCTTTTTGTACATTTGTATGCTATAGATCGTTCGTTATATATATATAGAGGGGGACATAACTCAGAAACAGTAGTAAAATCAGGCAATAACAATACACAAAGCCCCACAACAATATATCATTGATCTCAGCTTTTTGCTGAATCTCTATAACTAGATCCTATTTGTGCCTTTACATGGCAGAGTTCTCATTCCTAATTATAAAAGAATCGCACATCTAGTGTCTACTATTTTTCACATTTTAAGTATTAGGTTAGCACTGTTTGGATGATCAATAAATCTTTAGACTGTTAACATCCAGTCTTGTGTTTGTCATCAGCAAGCAAGTCTATTCTTTCTAAACAATATGTTAACAGTTCATGATTGGTGATGTTTATTAAATAAAGAATTCGTACTCTACAGACATCTATTTTCCTTTTATTTCATTTAATTAATCTTGTTTATAGGTCTTGAGGCTATAAAAATCTACTGACTACTGAAAAATCTACTTAAGCCTTTTTAGGAAGGATGTAAATCATTTTAACATTGCCATAGATTCTACAAGCCTATAGAATTGCCCTGGAAGATGACCACTATTTTTCCAAAATAGACATTCCATCAACTGGTGTTGTTATGACAGTGTCTAGAAATGGCAGTCCAAAATCTCCCATATTGGGAGATCTGGTGATTCAGTGACCCCTTGTGTCCTTTGTCTGGGGGTAGGGTCATCCTGGAAGAGATCACTTCCATCAGGATAGAAATGGTTCATTATAGGACAATGGTGATCAGTCAGGACACGTTTTGGAACTTAGAAAACAAGTGCAACAAAAATTCTTCCTGCAAAACAACAAACTCACCAGCTTTCACTGGGCACCCATCTATAAACTATATTAGGAATCAGGAACCTGGCATAGCCTTCTGCTTCTGTAGCCAATCCACCTCAAGGTTTGATGTGTTGTTCATTCTGTGATTTTATCTGCTGGACACATTTGTATAGACTGGTTATCTGAGTTACTGTAACCTTTCTGACAGCTTGAACTAATCTGGCCATTCTCCATTGTCCTCTCTCATCAACATCGAGTTTCCATGCACAGAGCTTGCTGCTCACTGGATGTTGTTTCTTTATTGCACTATTCTGAGTAAACTCTAGAGACTGTTGTGCTTGAAAATCCCAGGAGATCAGCAGTTATAGAATATACTCAAACCAGACTGTCTGGCACAAACAATCATACCACTGTCAAAATCACTGAGATCATACTTTTTTCCCCATTCTGATGCCTGATGTGAACGTTACCTGAACCTGATGGCCCGCATCTGCGTGATTTTATGCATGCATTACTGCCACATGACTGGCTGATTAGATAATTGCATGAATGAGTAAGGTGCGCAGGTAAAAACATGAGTATATATGCTAACAATATTCCTCAGGTACATTCTTTGGCATTCTTACCTGCTCACTTGGAGATTTTGGTGTTCATTTCTTCTTCCTCTACATTTCATCTAGCCCTGGCACATACATGTAACACCACAGACACTAGCTCAAACATAAGCCTTCTGGACATGCATGCAAATTTCTCTTTGAAAAGCTCCATTTATTATACATCTAGAGACTCTAATTCTTACTTTCTGCATAGCTCTTCCCACCAAAACACGGCAAAAATTACATTCCTTGTTCAAAACTACTGAAACTTAAACACATTGAAACTTCTCTCAGACAAATGAGCAGTTGTTTTTTTTTTAAATATAACCATGGTCCAACAGTGATAATAGACAAATTAACCTTTCCTATGAATTGCACACTTATCATCATACATATCAAGCAGCAGCTTATAACAATTATAAATTTTAATAATAAAAGGCAAAACAATTAAATGCTTCCTACAGCACAACAAAGTCACCAGTATTTCCTTTGGTCACCCATCTATATGTACAGTATATAAACTCACCAGCCGCTTTAACCTCCAGGCGGCTTCTCTTTTGCAAAAAAAAACTTCTCTTTTTATTAATCATCACTCCTAATGCATCAGAAAGGTTGCTTGGGGGAAATTCAGGTTTTAACCCACTACAGGTATCATTTTGGCTCTTTCATATTTAATACCCGAGACATCAAATGAACACATTCATAGATCATATTTACTGACTAGCACCTGCTGTGGTGATAAGTAGGATTAACCAATCAGGATTTTATATCTAATATAATGATTGCCACATACAGCAAATGTAGCAAATAAGTGAATTTCTTAAATTCAGTTATGGGTATTAATCAAGAGGACAAGAGAATGGAAACTTTAGTGTGTCCTATGTAATGTCATAGGAATATGACTCCATATGCAATAACATTTCAGTTCTTCTTTTTTGCATATTGTGCAATAGTTCTGTTCATAGCGAACATGATACAATACCAGCCTTGTGTATGTCCTTGCCTTTGTTACCGTGATCTGTGAAGATCACAAGAGCAAGAACAAGAACAAGAGCTCAACAACATTGTATACGCTAGTGTTCTTGGCATGATTCTGATTCCGACAAAACATGACTTTATACTTTGACCTAAATGTACAGCACTTGAGTGAAAAAGTGAACGTTTTCAGCCACACTGGATAAATCATGGCTAGTTCTTGAACACCAGCACCACAAATGGTGCATGAGCGTGTCACACTGTTCTATTTAATTTTACAGATCACCCAGTGATTTTATTTAGCATATTTCCTAATCCCCCTGAAATGAATTCCTGGCTACGCCACTGCCATGAATCACAGCAGGAGTTGTTTATTCTCTCTTCTGCAAGAGATGCAATCAGCTGCACACTGGAGAAACCAAAAGAAGACTGGCTGATTGTGTTGTTGAGCACTTTCTTTCTATTAGAATGAAGGATTTCTTTTTTCCACTAGCGAGACACTTCCATGGACATAACGTTAACGACACCTCTGTTTGCATTGCTGAAGAAAGTTCCGAAAAGGAGAGCTCATTCTCTGCACGTCACACTCTCTGAACTTCAGGCCATGGATTGAACGTCAAGCTTTGACAACAGCCATTACGTTATCAACCATTTTGAATAGCCACTCGTTTTTCCTTCGATGTGCTTACCTCCTATTTCCTGGCACAGCTAATGGAGGATCTTTGTCCAAAACAAAAATGTTTTTTGTCCAAAACATTTCGATTTTTAACTTTAAAAGCTTTTTCAAAAGATATTTGATCCTTTATGCAGGCCAAGACTATTTTTTTGGGCTCTTTTGATGACTAACACCATGATACATGCTCATATTTTTCATTTATAAAGTCTAAAATTTGTATTATCTAATAAATCACTAGCAGCCATGTTAAAAGGGAATTCAGATGAAGAAAATATCACTGTGAATATCTAATTCCTCAGTGTTCTCTTCTCTTATTCAGTTTCTTGGTGTTCTTAAATGAACTTTTCTCTTCGTGTTCAGCTGCCTGTCACTCCTACATACAAATGGAGAATATATATATATATAGAATATAGTTTGATGTGAACATCAAGCGGTGTATCACAATATGGATTTCCCATCGTTGCTTGGAAAGACAGTGTACTGCACAAACCTATCGTTTTTGAAACTGTTTGTGTGAGATCTGTCCATCTCTCTCTCTCTCTCCCTGTCACTGTAGTCTGCCTTCTTTCATCTACAGTGCTTTATTCTGTATCTGAATGATCTACTGGAACTGCAGAAACTGAAGAGTACCTCTCAAAAAATTTGTTTGTTTTATATATAAATAGTGGCATTTCATTTTATTTAGGTTAGCCCTTTCCTGTGGGATGTGGAAAGGAATGAACTGGATTAATAAGGAGGAAAAAACTGCAACATACAACATTACATTTAAAAAAATGCACCTTACTATGCCCTTACATAATTAATGTGAATGTGACAAGCCATGAATTATACAGGTTTAAATAAGATATGTACAGAGACATCGCTTACAAGAAGTAAAACCACCAGGCAAAATCAAATTCTTATAAATTCTTCTGTGATATTGAAATACATTAAGGTTTGCCGACGTTCATCAAAAGTAGACCTATACTTGAACTGTATTTTACATAGTATATTGTATTTTTAATAAATGTAATATATTTAATATATTTTAACAACCAAATACACTTAGAATATATTGTCACCGTATGTATTATTAAAAGAAATTGTTAAATGGTTCCTAATATAAAATACCAAAGTTTAGTGAATTTATATGCTAATATACTAAAACACAGCACACAAACGTATGATTAAATTCTAGTTGTAAAATTAAGTCATGCAACAATACAATTTGAAATATGGTATGCTACGATACTGTATACTAGAGTGAGTCCATACTATAAAATATTTACATATCCCAATAAAATCTATAAATTACAAAGCGTGTATCTGTAATCTGTGATATATAAATAGAATATTTTTTATTATTATTTTAGGAGGTATTTTGAGGGCCGTTGCCATATCCCAGTGTCTGACAATAAAGGAAATATGCTTACTGATTTTTTGCTTATCATTTAAATCATAACAACTAGGGTTTTTGCAATCTTCCATTGTTTAATGGAATTTTCAGATTTTCAGACTTTATTCAATCCCAGAATTTAACAGAAATAAATCAATCCCACCCCGTTAATGAAACATGAGATACTTTTTAATTAGAGATAGAAATTTACACTGAACATTCCTCAAAGGACATATCTGTCTCCTTTGCCACTGTGTCTGCTAAAACTCATTTTCTACATCATGGGTCCACCTGTTACTATGGTACAGCTCATCATCAGTGTTATCTATAGAAATAGAAATGGTCAGCGACATCCTCTTCATAGCCCAGCCATAGAATATTTCCTTGTCCTGAACAAAAGACACAGATTGCTGCCTGTCTGAAGTTTAGTATGTTCTCTCCATGTCCATGTGAGTTTCCTCTGGGATCTCTGGTTTCCTCCAACCTTCCAAAAAGCATGCTGTTAAGTGGATTTTCTAACCTAAATTACCCTTAGGGTAAATAATTATGTAAATGTATGCACACCTCATGCCCAGTGATCCCAAGACAGGCTCTGGATTCACCATGACCCTGACCAAAGTGGTTACTGAGGATGAGTGATTGTATAATGCATAAAATAATAGTGGAATAATACATTATAAAAGGAAATGTCATATCACCTTCACAAATGAAATGAACAATTTTATGTAGACGTTTTTCTATAAGAGCAGCTCTGAGATTCAAGATTCAAGAAGCTTTATTGTCATTTCAACCACATATAGCTGACGCAGTACATAGTGAAATGAAACAACGTTTCTCCAGGACCTGGTGTTACATAAACATACAACAACAAAGAGTTCAACACAAAAAAAAACAACACCACAGAGCTAGGACAGAAGTTAGTCTTAGCCACGTAAAGTGCACAGTGTGCAGCTAGGTGCAAACAGAGCATAGACAAGACAGTGCAAAAGACAAGAAATACAAGAAAGACAACACAAAAGAACACAGCGCCGAAAAAGAAAGAAAAGAACGTGTGTAATGGAATGTAAGTGAAATAAAATAAGATAAAATAATAAGAGAAAAATAAGAGAGTAGTGTTATATGATTTTTCTAATCTGTTATCGTTTCTATAGTAACAGCTAATACACAGGGACTTGTACAAACGCTCAGTGTCGTTTAAGCCTAGAAAATAAATGGATTAAAAAGTAATCCAGCAAAATATCATATCATGAGAATACAAAATTGCTTCAACACACCATCCTGGTATTATTTTCCTATTTGCCCTATCATGTTTTATTCCTTACATGATAATTGTAGTACCATAGTATTTTAAAGTTACATAATGCAATTTAAATACAAATTAAGTTCTTAAAAATGCACAAAGCACAACAATAATCATTTACAATATATTGCAACATTACATATATCTTTCAGCTTAAATCATTAGTTCCAAAAGATGAATAATATATATATATATATATATATATATATATATATATATACTTGATGTGTGAAATATCAAGACAGAAATTATATTTAAAAAACTTATTAATTTCACTTAAATGCACTTTTTAATCACAATTGCTTTACACATATCTGAAGTTATTTTTATGCTGTTGGAAGGAAAAGTCGCAGAGAAACTTATATTAATGTTTTCCACTGGAGATGAAGGGTAAGAAATGTTTGCATTCTGTCAGATCCCTCAGTTTATTTTTATTTTTTTTCATCATTCAATACCAAATGACAGTTACAGCATATAAAGGACATTTGACATAAACTCCTGAACCTGTGTTCAAGGATTTATCAAAATTCTTGAAAACAGATGTTGTTTGTCTAGAAAATCTCACTAAGTTAGCATTTGGGGGTGATTTCAAGAGACCTGCAATATTACTGAGCACTGAAGCCCTGCAAAATAGTAACTTGTGAAATCTTTTCTTCTCTGAGTCTGAGTCATGCTGCAATGACACCTGATGATCTGAGAGCACTATTACAGAAGCATTGGAAAAAGAAGGCTGCTGGAAACAAAATTACAATTGAGTGTCTTTACAGTACTTTTGCTTTTTTATGCCCTTCCAGCTGGTGACCCATTTTACAGAGAGCAAGAGAGAGAGAGAGAGAGAGAGAGAAGGAAGAGCAGTGTTGGATGAAACATCCAGATTTTCAATGTGTCACCCTTAATTAAATATGGATTAATCAGAACTAGGTAGGGAATGAGTCCGAGGGGAAAGAAGAGTGGAGATCTTCAATTCATCATCCCAGTCTGTCTGATAAGTAATTATGTAACAGTTCTCTTGTTCGCCCAGAGGTCTGGGACTACACATAACTGAAATGAGCTCCAGAGAGAAGCAAACCTTTCTGTGGGCTTGTGCTTTTTTTTTTACAAAACAAAATAATACAAACATTTTTTTTTTTATCATCCATTCAGCGTTTCCATTTCATTTAGTACATACTCAGAACCACCGAGTTGAAAGCATGAGCTTGTGTAGGCTTTTTACTAAACTTAGAAAAGTGCAGGCTCTTATGTAATGCTTGTTAGAGATTGCAGTATTGCAGTATCTTACGCTTAGAATATTCATTTTTGTTGATGTTAACCATTGTTTTAATAAAAGTGCTGCGAGGAGGTCTGGCAACAGATATGGGGCTGCTCAGTAGCAGCTTCACATATCCGCTCCCACACAGCGGTTTAGAGAGCAGTGCTTTCTGGGAGTGGGCGTAGGGCTCTCTGCCGGAGGCCGCTGATTTCAGTGCCAGGAAGTACAGAATGCACTGAATGCTTGCAGGCTTATGTCAGAGGAGAGGATGCACAGATATGGCAATGACATTTAATAGACAAAATCTCAACTACTGGTCTCAAGAGTTTTCTGTCGGTTGTGGTAACTGAGACAGGTACATTGGAATAAGATAAGAGCGTTGGAATGGTGGGGCAGATCAATAAAATTTTAATCTTCATAAACTCCATTGAAATGGCAAATTTCAAATTCAAAGTACATTATAGAGCATGATTGTTAGCATAAAATATTGCCAGTATCAAGTATCAAGATGGCGTTACAGAGTTATAATTGCACCTAGTGGTCAAAATGGAAATTGCAGCATTGCAGAAAGTGTTGACAGCCTCAGCTTCAATTTGTTTAAGAAAATATTGTCTGCCCCACTAAATTCATGTCAAAGACTACGATGGAAAGATGAAAACCAAGAACATTTATCACAGTCAGAGATGTTCACCTCGATTATGATCACCTCAAGAAACAAGGTAATGCTTCTTTTACCCAAATAAAGTACTAGAACCACCTAGACAGGACCAGAGTTTTTTTTATATTTTTTTGTTCCCCAAGAGAAAACGCTGCTCTAGTGCATATTACATTATATACAAAATCTGTTTTAAAAAGGCTTAGCTTCTGGGGAAGCTGTTCAAGTGCATTTCAATGACTGTGTGATCATTTTTTTGTTTCCATTTTGTTGAAATTCTCCTTCAAAAGGTTTCTAAGGAGACTGCTAAAAACAGAGAAGTTTCCAGGTAGAGTCCTTAACTATCAAAAGGACCTTTAAGAAACACTTTTATTTTCCAACTGGGCTAAGAATACGGCATGTAGTGTGTAATTTGAGACGAAGTCAATGTCATGCCCTCCTGCCTGGGTATTTTTGTTCTACATTTAACTTCATATATATATATATATATATATATATATATATGTATATATATATATATACTATATTTTAAGCGCTTGTTTATACATATTTTGCCATTAATTTTGAAGTTTGTGTGGTCAAGCCTCAATGCCCTCATGAATTTTGGCATGTATTTTAGACTCTGGTTTATGATTGCTTCACACACACACAAACACACACAATACAATACAACAAAAAAACAAACAAATAAATAAATAAATAAACAAACAAACCTCTGGGGGAGTTCTGTCAAAAAGTAAAGAAATCTTTACAGTTTGAATTTATTTATATACTTAATAGCCAACTAAAAGGTACTTTTGACAGCTTGGATGTATGTTTATTCTGTTGGTCTGTATTGCACAAACATGCATTTCACACTTGGTCAGCTCCTAATGCTCTGCTGCTAATCTAATAAGATAAAGTCTTCTTCTAGGCTTCTCCTTTATTCCAGTCACAAATGTAACAGTCAGTAAAAATCTGTTATGTGTTGGAAACTAGGAGGCATGGTGGCTTTGTGGTTAGCACGTTTGCCTTGTACCTCCAGTGTCCTGGGTTCAAATGTTGCTCCTGCTTACTTTGTGTATGGAGTTTGCATGTTCTCCCTGTGCTTGGTGGGTTTCCTCCCACAGTCCATAGACATGCTTCTAGGCTGATTGGAGTGTGTGTGTGTGTGTGTGTGTGTGTGACCTGCGATGGGTTGGTACTCTGTCCAGGGTGTATCCTGCTTGATGCCCAATGATGCCTGAGATAGACACAGGCTCCCTGTGACCCGAGTATAGATAGGATAAGTGGTACAGACGATGAAATGAATGAAAATCTGGGATTCTGTATTTTTTAAAAACAACTGGGATTTTTTTAAATTAGTGTAATCACATTATTTTGTATATTAAATATAATAATAGGCATCTGTTTTTTGAGTACATCACTTCATATCTGTTATTTTCATATATATCCATTTTACATTGTCTTTAGTCTATCTTTTTTTTGTATGGCCACATGATACCTCTCTGAACGTTTGTATACCATGGGTTGTATTCAGACTCAGACACTTGCATCAGTATTCAGTATTTACACAGCAAAGTTACTTGTATTCAGTGTACTTAATAACGTCTAGACTATCCTTTTTAAAAAAAAACATACCCCCCCAAAACAAAATAGATGAATAAATAAAGCTTTAAAATACAGAATAAAAAAGCAAATAGAATTTATTCTTTGGTGAAACATATAATAACTCAACTCTGAATGCAGCCTTATTTGAAAACATCGTTTTTATTATGGCTCTAAGTATTCATATATAAGAAGTTTATGACAGCTAACATGAAAAATTGCAAAATTAAAGAAAGAAAAATGTCTGAACATCAACCTACATCTTGAGTCCTAGCATTAGAGACAGCCAGATTGTAGAGGATCAGCCCTCGAACCGTTTGTGACAGCTAAAGGTCACTTACAGTACTTGTCGCAATTGAGAACGCCAGACTTCATTTGTTATGTCTCTCTCAAACCATGCCCTGCAGAAAGCCACAGAGGAAAGACAACAAGGTTCCATGAGAAGATCCTGACTAAGTGCATCTGGAGAGTCTTTCTCAATTTCTCTCAGCTTTTAAACTAACCACAATTTGTGCCACTTCAGCCAATTGAGAAGAGAGGTGCAAATGTTCCACCTATATTCCACTCTGAGATAAGCTGATCAAAGTGGGTATAAGATCGCCCTTGAAATGAGGGCTAGGACGTGTTCTGGGTTTAAAAGGCAAGCTGCGACCAACCGACTCTCTGATTTACAAGAATCACCATGTTCTTTTAGTCATTACATCCAGCAGCTCTCATTCATTTGCGGTAGAAACTGTTGAAGCGTTCACAATGACTTTGTTCATTTGTTTAAAAAAGAAACCTAAAGTAAATACTATTTTCAGTTTGAAGAGAAGCATTACTATGCTAAGATTTAAAAAAAAAGAGAGAGAGGGAGAGCCCATGTACTATTTAAAAAGATTACTCATTCATTTCCATTTTCTTGCTATCGGAGGAAAATACAATTTAGTTTCTTTTTCTTACAGACAGAATGCTTTGAGAGAGGTTTTTTGGAGAATCAATGGGTACACTTGTGTTAGGAGGGAGGTCATGTGTGTGTTATTTTCCACTGCTCTATTTCCACATGCACTTTCAGTGTGAATCAAGGGCCAGCAGGGCAGCTAGAGGAGACAGATGAAAGCTTCAATCCCATATATATATATATATATATATATATATATATATATATATATATATACATATATATATATATATATATATATATGTATATATATATATATATATATTTATATATATATATGGGATTGAAGAGAGAGAGACAGAGAGAGAGAGTCGCATATACGGTACTTTTAGCGATGGAACAGACAACAGAAGACAACCCAAGAAGGTTGAGAGATTGGAGAACTTAGAATTTATTCTGTTAAGACAGAAAATGTGAGTACTGGTGTTTATTCATCTAAGCATACTATTAATGTTATTTTTGCTAGACAACTATAAGATAACCAATGAGTAAAAGCAAATATTACTGGCTCTTATTCAGTTTTCAGACATTATATTAAGGCTTACTACTACTTAATGCTACATGGAATCCTATCTGATTGGATAACAATCTTCTGTATGGTTCTACAGATGTCATAAGTTTGCATCCTCCTTGCTGAATCTGCAAAATATTAATAAGAAGAAGTAAGAGGGATCTTAAAAATTGTAGATTGTTTATTATTTAGTTGGCCCTGAATAAGATATTTCACATAACAGATGTTTACATATAGTGTAAAAATAAATGAAATTACACAAATGAACCAGCTGAAAAGTTTAAATTCACACTTTTACTGTAAATAAGCTCATGCTTACAAATATGTCTATATAAATTAGATTAAATTTTATATTGAAAATACCCCCAAGAACTATATGCCCCTTTTCCATGTCCTTTTCCTCTCTTCTCTTCTCTTCTCTTCTCTTCTCTTCTCTTCTCTTCTCTTCTCTTCTCTCTCCTTCTTTCTTTCTTTCTTGCTTGTTTTCACTTATTTGTTAGAGGCTTACTGTTTTGGGTGAAATAATGTGTTATAAACATTACTTACATACGCATTATAACCATTGCAGGTCATTATAGTGCCTTTATAGAAAGCATTATTAGCAATTTTCACTTATAACAGCTCTAAATTTATATTCATCTGACTGTTTTCTTTTCATTGTCTACATAATTGTTTTTAGTTTAAACAGAACTTCAAGACCTACATCATTTTATCAAGTGTGATAAAATTAGAACAGATTATTTTCCTGTACCAGAGATGACATTTGAAACAGCAGCCTTTAAGGTGGCACTGTCAGGTTCTTTTTAATCAAATTGGGTATCAAACAGAGATTAAAGGGACTTCAAGTTGTCAGTTAATTGCTTTCCCTCATTTTCCCTCTTCTTTTTCTTTCTTTCCCATTTGAGTAGAAACTGCAGGACTGCAGCAACAATAGGAAGAAAAATTGTTTCTAATATCAGCAGATTTTGGTGTTGACACTGTTAGTGGCCCATTAGGAGCACTATTCCATGTGGGATTATGTATCCAGTATCTGCAACATTATAGGAAAGGTTAAGCATATTCATTAGGGTAAAGGTTAAAGGTTACATTTGAATACTGACATATGAATACAATACACAGCTGAGAAGCACTGGACTCTATGAAGCAATGTCCCTTGGCAAGTCAGTGACAATGAGATCATTTTTGAATAGATGAACGCTCAGTGTGCATGAATTATGTATTTAGCTACAAATCCTTTAACCAAAATGAACATTCACCATTGTGAACAGAAACATACATCCTCTTAATTAAAGGGAGACAATATTTTTTATCCGCCTGCATTGAGCACTTCAGCATTATCAATGCTAGATGTTGCATAACTCTGGATGAGTCAGAGGCTCAAGGCTGGTGCTTAATTCCTCTCTCAGACAGATCTCTCTGTAGATCTGAAATCTGTGATCAAAACTTAATACAGGCAGGTTGTGCTGGCGAAGGCTACATTTCCACCTTTCATTCACTCCCAGTCTTTAAGTCGGAACATTTCCAAGGACAGCATCCAAGTCTGCCACATTTACTGCATCAGACTTGAGAAATTAGGCACTGAGGCATTTCTGTTGAGGTAAAGTCATGGCCATAAAAGCAGAATGCTCCTTTGATTTGGCAAGGAACTGTGACATAATGACTAAATCAATAGCACTGAACAAAATATAGGAAACACAACTTGAGTGCACCAGAACCCCTATTTTAGATATGATGAAGTAAAGAACATACTGTATATATCAAGTATAGAATAAAAATCATTTCTTGGCATGGTGAAATGGTGTCGAAGAGACTACATCTAGAGACTGGAGTCAACTAATAACTGCCTCATATTTTTTGTGAAAAGCATTAGAACACACAGCTCATGCATGTACATGCTCCTGCTGTGTGAAAGGAAATAACTTTCTACCAACAGGGGCAGTAGTCTGTATTCCTGTGGGAACTCAGCAAGTGATCTAGTCGAACAAATGGGAGCTGAGAAGGGCTTACTTGTGCCACTGGAGAGGAAATGCTGCATGATGCTACTTGGTGTGTCAGAACCCTAAAATCCAAGCACCAGTATGCAGTCTATAGTTCTGATATGAAGTAAAACTAATTTAGTGTGTAATTTAAGTCTTCATCAGAAAAGGCACAGTACTCACTGCAAAAAAAAACGAGATCTCAGTAAGTTAAATATAATCAAAATGATCTAGTGCTTCCTTTTGGATGATTACAAGACAACAAATCTGAGATTATTAAATGTATTTCTTGGCATTTTTACTCATTTCAAGCTTCACTTTGCAGAACATTTTGCTAATTTCAAGTTGAAGTTATTTCTAGAAAGAAACAAAATTATCTGCCAACAGAATAAGAAAATGTAAAGTTAAAAAAAAAAGTGAAATATGTCTAGAAATAGGCTTCATAATAGTATGCTTGATTTATTGTAATCGTATAATAGGAAGTAGAAGATAAGATTGACTATATTCAGGATATTTTCACTTAAATGACTTAAGATGTCATTTTTTGCCGTGTTCTGAAGACATCTTCATAACCTAAGATGGCACTCAGATTACCAACTACTTTATGCTAATGTCACATATTCCCAGTCCTCAGGATGCTATCCACTGTTCATTTTGGGGTTTTACCCATCTATCATATCTCATCTTGGTAATAACCCTATTAGATGAATCTGCTGTATTAGAGCAGGAAATGGGGTCATCAAGCCTGAGATTGAAAAATACTACTCTACATTCTGTTCACTCAAAACCAAATGACTAATACATTTGATAAAAGTTGCTAAAAAGTTAGTACAACCCTATGTGTAAAAGAAAGATGCAGAAGGAAAATGGAGCTATAAAGCAGAAACATTATTAGAAGCAATGGGAAATAAAGTCATGACAGCCACTGGCGCCATGTCTGTGCTGAAGGATTTCCTTTGTACTTTTTCATTTTTATGGTATAGCTGTATATTATCTCCGGGCTTGCTGTAAGTCTTCACCGTCTGCCTTCCTCCGTCACAGCACATAGGCTGCACCTCCAGAGGAAATTGAGGAGAAAATCTCCTTCACAGCAACAACAGTGGAGTTCAATTAGAACTCTATACTATATGCAAGTAAGGTCAGAACCTTGGCAGAGATTAGCCCGTGCAGGCAAACCGCAGTTCATCAGTGTCAAGCAGCTGAGTGGGATTAGGATGGAGGAAATGCTGAGTAGACAGAAATAACCTTCTGTCATTTAGGTGTCAGGGAGCAGCCCGTTTCAAATACATCATCTGCTCAGGGAGATATTAAGAAGCAAGGGTGCTGAGCCAGCCGAGAGATGATTATCATATTTCTGCATTAAGCGCTGCATTCTTCCTGTGCTAAATATGTAATTTCTGCAGGGCTTTTGACACATGGATGCTCTGTAGGTATTGGCTGAAAAGGAATGGACATGAAAAGGTCTATTTCAACTATATTTACACAACTTATATCTGAATTAAGAAAAAGTGCAACTTGCAGAAAGCCCAATTTGCATTGTGTGTTCAAAATGGCACATAAAATACCTATACATTCCTGAGTAAAGTGTATAGATTGGTACCCACACTATATTGCATACCAAGCCTAATTTAAACTTTAAAATTTATGGCAATTTTAGACATAATTACAGCAGTCATTTAAGATTATTACTTGTTACTCTGTATAAGATGATCCTAATAAAACTTTACTCAAATTATGCCGGATTATATGACGACAATCCTCAAATGATAAGATCTACAATTTTAGACAAATGACTATGTCCTGCTTATGTCATCAGTCAGTCACAATCTCGGTTTGTGCAGAAAATGAAGTCGTATAAGCTGAAACACTCTGCGTAGCCTGTTTTTTTTTATTATTATGTTTTGCCATTGCTACTATTATATTTGTTGATGTTCAATGAGTTGCACGCAGTCCTACATCATTGTTACTGACACTGCCAGAACTTGTGCTGTTGGTTATCTTTGGTTGCCATGGCAATAAATTGGATGCCGATGAGTATGTAATGTTACGTGTTGAAATGTAAAAGAATCTTTTACAATGTGTGTGTCAGGAACCACTGGACAGTTCCCTGCCAGGCCTGGAGAGGGTGCTGGCAGGTGATTCTATGAAGCTTGCTTTATTGTGTGTATTTTGTGCCACACCTTTCCTATTGTTCTCGTTCCCGCTGTTTCAACTGTTCCCTAATTAGCCTCAATGTTTAGCCCTATAAATAGGGATACTTTTGTACCTGCTATTGTTCTATGTTTCTTGTTTGTTTTATTAGCATCATGTCTAGTGTTTAGGTTAGTCTTCCCCATGTCTCGTGTTTATGTTAATAAAGCAGTGCTTATTTGAATCCTGTATCTGGGTCTGTCTCTGTGGTGTGCTGGTGCGTGCAGCTACCACAGTGGTCCGGGTTCAAGCCCCGTGCAGGGCGGGGGCGCCCAGATGTTACAGTGTGTGATTTATCCTTGTAAACTCAGCTTTAGCAAATTGCGTAGGGCTTCTAAATTGATTTGAGGTTCATGCTAGGGAACACATGTAACATGTACATATGGATGTACAATACAGGAAGTAGTAAATTAGAAACTAATCATCTATTCTACTCCCATCAAGTTATGAGTTTTTAGATGTAGGAATGAGTCAGAAACCCAAGCCTGGTGCTTAGTTTCTCCCTCAGGCATATCCCTCTCTGAGTCTCAAATCTGTTGTCTAAAAACTTTATACAGTCAAGTTGAACTGGCAAAGTGTCTCCCACTTATTCACTCCCAGTCTTTTAGTCTGGACAACCCCAGGGACAGCAGTCAGCTCTGCCACATTTAATCTATCTAATGAAAAACATTTCAGGCAGTAAGGCATTTCTGGTAGGTTAGATCCGCACCATTGATGGTTTTCAAAGGTTTTCATCTACCTTTATTTCTAACCTCTTTGTTCTAATGCTGCCTGATACCTTGGCCAATATTTGCATATCCTTCCTAAAATATCTGTTATATCTGCCAGGTCTTAAACCCTAGCTTGTTTAACTTAAGTCTGGAGAGGTCATGGCAAGACTATTTTCTTGTGATTTTTATATTGTTGTCTGGCTGCAGTATATATAAACAAAATTTAAACATCTCTTTGAAAGCCTGCTTAGGTAATAATTGTACACTCTCAGAAAAAAAGAGAAATAAACTGTACCATTACATGTCTCTGGAGTGGAACCCTTATGTTTTGTACCTTTAAAATTAATCTTTCACTTGGAAATGTGAAAATAATTCACTGTTTTTTTTAAGGTACATAATTGAACATTAATTTCCTCTAAGAGTAAAGCATCACAAAATGTACCTGTCTAGGTAAAAAAAAGAAATACACACAACACAGGTACAAACTAATAATTATTCTCTAAATAAGTCTGATTCTTTAATATTGTTTAAATTCAGTGTTATTTGGATGTAGGTTACAGTTAACAGTAATCGTTTTAATCCGTAAACAACATCATCTATTTTTTAAAACTACTCGTTAATCTAAGTTCATTATGAGGCCTTTTACAATGAGACATACTTTTCTCCAGAGAACGGACGTTGTTGGTGTTAATTGCATGCTACAAAGGGATCAAAGCCACTTCAACAGTAATCATGAGCCACCGGAATATACAGCAGCAGAGTGTGTGAGTGCATCATAACGACAGATGACTTGACCCGTGGGTTAGAAGCTTGTGTTGATTGCTATAGTAAGTGGAAAACAAGACAACATGAAGGCTAACAAGGGTCAAACGTGGCTTCCCACACATCATCAGCTGGGTTTGGCCTTAGGTGTGACTTCCACATGGTCAGAATTTAATCCTGTTCTCCCAGTTGCTCTCTCGCTCTCCCCTCTTTTCACACACTCTCACACACTCTCTCTCACGCACACTTTGAGGCCCTGCCAAGTTCCTGAGGCCCATTTATTCCCTCCTGCTTCCACCCCTCTGACCACCTGCACTCTTTATTGGAGAAAACAATGTTTACACAGGAAGAGAGTAAAAACCTCTTAATTGAGCATCAATTATAAAAGATTCAATTAACAAACCTGGCGCTGAGAGCACCACTGCATGCATCACGTGCATGCCTAATTAGCCAAACTGTTTAGAGAACTCCTCCTTATAACACTGTGTCTCGTTATGGAATAATATTCATGGCTTAACGGTCGCCTATTAGGCTACATCAATGAATATGACACTCTCAATATAACATGCTTTTATAATAGTGCAGCAAGCCATTTCCCAGAGCACTACACAACAAATGAGGAAGATTTAAGATCTTAAATGCTTTCTTTATGAAAATTAAAGGTCATTTAGGAAACACAGCTTTAATTCCCTCTCTAATGGATTAAGCAATCGTTAGTAACTGCAGCTTGAAAAATGTGAGCAGAGCAAAATAGCATTTCTGCGTCTGACAATACTTACGACCTCTCTCAACCTGTAGCAGTGGTGCACTACAGGAGAAACACCATGAGTGTGTGGGAAGTAGTACACTAATGAGACATCACATGGCGTAGGAGCCTGAGGGTGGAAATTACACTGTACGGGTACATGGGAATGCTATAAATACAAGCCCAGTTTCCAGATCCAGCAGGCTCACCAGAGACTGAGCCTTTTTTCCACAGCTGAGTCATCTATGGTACTAAGAATAAAGCCTTGTTAATGCACTTTAATCACTGTAATATAATAACGTGGATTACTTTTGTTAGGAGAGGATGTGAATTAGATATCTGTATACCAGCTTATAAATATAAATCATGGGAGAATGATTTGGTTCTTGGACTGCCTGCAAACATTAGTAACAGGCAACCAGGAATTTTTTTTTTTTTTTTTTACAAAACACTGTAAATGGGTGGGTGGAGAAATGGCCTCATAAAAATACTATGTCATAGAAGTCAAATTTAGAATTAATCCCAGTCAGAAGAAAGAGAAGGAGGTAAGGAGAAAGAGAGAAATAGAGCATAGGTGAGGTGAACGGCACGGTGGATAATTAGCGCTGAATTGCCTTGTCAGAATGTGACCCAAGAGGTCGAGCACATGATGTGTTGAAAAACACCCAACAGTGCGCTAAATCTGGGCAGACAAGGGCCAAGAGACGAATCACGAGAGTTCCCATAAGCTCCCTGCCACCGTGAGCAGCAAGAAATGAATACCTTGCCCCTGTCTGAACTTGATTACGAGATGAATTCTAACACTAATTGCTTTGCCTTGTGAGCTGTTCTCTGTGGTGGCCACACCAAACTGATAATGGGTTAAAACCTCCCTCGTCAGCGCTTTTTCAGCCTAATCAAATGTAGTATTCCGTTGTATTTTGCATTTCGATTTATTGAGCACGTCAGGAAGGATGAGACTTTATCAGATTATCTAGTGAAATCTATTTGCTGCTTGTTTATTTTTCCCGTTCTAACATGGCACGGCTAGAATAATGCACTTTAAAGTGCTGAGTCGCTGTTTTAAGTTGACGCTTAAACAGATTATGAATGTATTTTCTTGCTCTTTAGCAATTAGTGGTCATTCTTGATAGTGAAGATGGTCAGCTAGCCAATAATGATGCGTTTACCTCATGGCCCAAACTTTGTCTGGCCATCACATTTATATGCTGTTTAACATTTATAACAAATTAACATCATGAAATATGTCTCATGAAAGTTATAAAGACATTAGGAATGGAGACAGTTCTGGTAGATGGTAATGGACCCTTGTGATTTTAAAAAACAACTTAGCAACCGTGAGTGTTTGCCATACAGTGTAGGAAAGTGAACACTACATAGACAGTAACCCTGACCTCAGAAAGAGAGTCTAAGGCGTAGTTATGCCATTACATATCTGAATTTGCCAAACACTATAACTACACAATTTCCGAGCTTCAGTGTGATTTTCAGTTAATCAGATAAAATGCGCCAATTCTCTCTATTTTGGCTAGAACATAGTGAGTGAATGGAAATTGCTCATTCACAGCACGCACATCCGTACTGGCACTGGAGAATCAATCTAGCGTAGGACAAAAATGGAATTCAGATTATTGCTCTCTGAATTATTGGACTTTTACGTCTGCTCCAGATAACAAAGACCCACATACACTGATCAGGATCCTGTGTTGAGTAGATTATTGAAGAAATATAATCACATTCCAGATTACATGGTTAGATATAATCAGCAATAATAATAATAATTGTTTTATTAATATTATATTAAGATAGTTTTGTCTCAGAAATACTGGCACATATAATGCACAATAATCTGTACATGCAAATGTATGTACCTTTATCTTCTATAGAGAATATCTAGCTCATATTTACACATTTTCTGCCCAAATATCCCATAGCTTGTTCAAACATTTAGAAATATACTTCTTTCAATAACTGTAAGACTTTTTCTTGTATAGAACTGGTTTGCCATTTGTATTCTTCCATTCTAAGAAGGCTCTGAAGCTTTTGCTGTTCTGATGGATCTGAGTTGTTACATGTCAGGAAAATGTATTCGTCAAGATCCTGCCTCCTTTTATGAGAAAACAAATGATAGAACATTATGAAGAAACGACAGACACAATGCCTGGTTGCTGTGTAGCATTTTGTACATGAAATAAAACCAAGAATCTAAAATGCTCAGATTTGCTTGCTTTTCATATCAACATAATGGTTAAGAAGACTTTTGTGGTGCGAAAACATGAGGCTCAGCATTTGCACATGCATTATTTCCTAAAAGTTCCAGATTATATTAACTAATGCAATGGGAAAAGGCTGGAGTATAGAGTAACAATATAAAGTGAATATATTTTTTAAATGAAACGTGTTTTATCAGAGTGGCTTTATTGGGATGACATATATGGTTATGATATACTGTTGTCCCCTGCCTTTCGCCTTATGTGTGCTGGGATAGGCACCAGCAGACCCCCGTGACCCTAATTAGGAATATGCGGGTATAGACGATGGATGGATGGATGGATATACTGTTGTTGTGCTACAGCATGACAATGTCAGCAATGACAAAAAAAGCAATGTAAGCTCAAACCTAGAGGAAAAATCGGATGTCACTGTGGTTCATTCCTAGCGACTAAAAATCATCTTTGACTATTTGAAACCACAACTATTTCATAAAATCTTTTAATCTTACCTAGACCATATTCCTATCAAGCCAGGCTGAGTGAGACTGTTGTCACAATGCTTCACAGTTATCACTAAGCTATATTAACAATAACCTACATGCCATAAAGAAACAAAATTAGACTGCTAACGTTACCACCATAAACCAAAATCTTAGTTATGGATAAAACATAAAATACTGAATATAATGTAACAGCTGACAGCCACATAGGCAGCCCTGGAAATTATATTAAGTAATGACAGGCACATATGTCAGGATATGAAATCTCTAAGCACTCGACTCATTTTCAGAAAACTGAAAGGACCTTGAGATTTATTAGTTTGTAACCTTTTTTTGCAGCAGTCATGTCAGTCTTTGGATTCATCCTGTTCCTCTGTTTAATTGAAGAGAGACATCAACGGGAGCAAAATCTAAGAATAAAGAGGAGTTTGAAATATTCTGCTTAAGAAAGGGTCAAGATCACTCTACAAATATCTGCGACCGTGTTAGACAGAAAAAAGCTCAGTGGTGTTATTCTCTCCAGTGGAGGTATCACCCCATATTAATTGTAGGGTGCTGATAAATTTGAAAAACTGTTGTTTCAAGTTTGCACTATTCAGATGCCTTAGGTTAAAGCTAAATACATTAGACTCATTTTTGCACATTATTCACGAAGGGTGCCAATAGACTTGCTTTAATGAACAGAGGGAGCCTCTTTAGGTCTATTTTACTCAGGTTGGATAAATCTGAGCCCACGTGAAGTGGAATTATACAGTTTTCTTCAAATCTACACGCCTTCTTATTCTGTCTCTCGGGTTTCTCGATTTTCATCTCTTAATCATTCAAATTCAGAGATTTCTCCAATTTGGAGAAGTTCAACAAGAAAAGATATCAAGTAAGAAATAAAACCCCTAAAAATGTGCTTTAATTGGAAAAAAAAAAAACTCCAGGGTGATGTAAGGAGGCCTGATGCAAAGCACAGTTACAGTTGTCAACCTTTTTAGTAAAAGCAAAATGTTTTATTCCAATTATATTATAGAAATGAACGACATCATAGTTTTTATCCATTTACGTTTATTGTTTTGGAATGTCCTGTCACAAATTAGCTTCTTTTTGGACATACATTATAGCAGCTATCAATGTGCATTCCCTCGCCATGAAAAATATCCAGTTTGTCAAAAAAAATGGCAAAAATTATCCAGTTTGTCATGTTACAGAGAAACCAGAAAGTCCTCTGTGTTAAAGACTTAAATTCCTTACAACGAGCTGGGATTTTGGACTCCTTACGGAATGTTTTATCATATCAGCAATTAGAAGTTTTTTCTTAGTTAAATCTCAGCATTCCTTTTAATGCGGTTACTTTTAGCCTTAGATTAAATGTCTGCTACATCTGTAAATGAGCTGTTAATAGAAACAATAATATGTAAACAGTACATTTATATAAACCTGTAAATTGAATTACCGCCAATGCTGGAATCTTCATCAACACGGTCTTTGCAATTAGGATTTCAATTTCACAACAGTGTGGTTTAATAATGTTTAGCAAGCACCATGTCAGTGGCACCTCAGACCCATAACTACAAGGTCACTGGTTCAAATTTCTGCACTGTGACCAAATAAATGCCAGAGATGATGAGGTTATAAGATTCCTGTCCTTCTACTGTACTGTGTTATTGTATGCAATGAAAGCTTGAGTTATGAGAGCTTGAGTTATGCTCCCTGGCAAGGACAAAGTAAAGAATACTCTTTCGACTGAAGATTTCATTGAAGACAGATTAAATATTCGCAAGACATCCATAATTTGATCATTCAAGCGGTGATATAGATGACTCATTTGGATTCATGAGTAATAAAGAACACTTCCGCAGCAATGACACTCAACAATGACATGCTTTGGTTATGGGAATTTAGCATTTGCATAATGTCCTTCATCATGGTACACTGGTGTCAGTTGAGGCGTCTAACAGGGACACGAGGTGATGTCAAACTGACACACAGAAAAGCCTTTAGAGTTTTACTCAACATGGCTGGTATGAGTGCCAGATGAATTCAGCAGACTTTGACATTTAAGTGAAATTCTTGAACGAGTGAAAATACCCAATGGAATACTTTGGAGGTAAAAATAGTCCGTCTGGAGTGTTAAAACAATAATTACAGTGCCAATACAGACGGAAGAACTGAGAAGGAAAAGGAACCTGTGACACTTTCATTAACTGCTTCATTAATTATTATTTCACAAGATACAGTATGTGACAGCAGCACTGTGCTTTGCAAACACACATTAGTTAAAATGTATTTGTTCTCATATTTTTCATACGCTAATAGGGTCCTATTTATATATATAATCAGTGTCACAAAGTTTATTTTAAGGTCCATTACAAATTAGAGAGTCTTAACTTACAGTATTTTGTACAGCAAAGTTAATTGGCCTGTTCTTTCCACTCAGCAGCTTAGTCATTGAGGTATTCACATCATTTTATTGGATATACTGTAAATATCCCATTAGGAAGAATTTGGAATGACCTAGAGGTGTTCTGACTGTGTTATGCTTAATGTATTTGAAATCATTGTAAAAGCTATGGGATTTGATTTGATTCAATACACTAAACTGAAAGGATTGTTGGATTGCAGTTTATTGGTCGCATTGGTAAATAATATTTACAGCATTCATACTGAAATGTTTATTTACACTAATGGCACAGTGCTCTATAATTTAATTTAAGCATAAAACAATCATTACATGGATACATATTGATAACAGTATATTAATGTAAAAAAAACAAACAAACAGAAACCCCATGTGGGATAACTTGAGTGAATAGAATCTTACGTGAATTTTAGAATTTCTTAATATTCGTAATGTTCCCTTTTTTTTGTTTTAATGATGGTGTGCACTCACATGAGCTCCAACGGTTCGTGTAAAAGCCGAGGATCCGTACCAGGTCAATTTCAATTGAGTGTCAAAAAATGAAATGGATAAGACTCTGCTCAGTATCACAAATTGGATTAAGTCTAAAAGGTGACCTAAAATTACTTCTGTCCTGTTACTCGAATGTTATCCTACCATGTCTACTCTTCTATGTTAGCTCACTGTAAATAGTTTGCCATATTGTTATGTATCTTTGTTTCTCAACAATGTCTTATTGTGCATTCATATTGGTAAATCTAAGACGCAATTCCTTAGAGCTGACAATGTTTAATGGATTGCCTTTAATAAAACTCAACCTGCATCCCACTCCTACACACTGCACAATCATTTTATTCAGTTCACAAAAAAAGCATCACATATCAAATTTCACAATAAGAAAACTGTTAAAATAAAGGAAAGTAATAAGAACATAATCAAGGAGTCCTGAATACTGAAGGGGGAAAAAAACAAGAAATAAATAAATAAAAATAAATAAAGCTGCATGAGTTTAAAATATCTATTTAAAATATACCTATGCAATATGAATATTTAAAATTTAGTCAGATGGGGTTCCTTTCCTGTTTCAAGTGAATGCTTTTGTTATCTAGTTTTATAGTAAAGTTAATTATACTGCATGTTTTACTGTGGCATTACATTCCAGCCTCGACAGTATTATAGTAGCTATATAATAAGGTTCTTTGATACACTATAATATTTTCACAGAATACCAAACTGGCTGCACTGAACAGTAAAACACATTATTAAAGCATTAAATTGGTTTGAACACAGCAGTTTATTGTAGAATTACAACAGTTATTTACAGTGTATTACTGTCTTCTTTTGCCAAGTCTCCTTTGCAGAAGAGATTTATAATTACATGGGACAATTGAAGATTATTAATAATAAAGGTTCATTTAAAGAAATCCTCAAACTAGAATAAGCTCCATCTTATGCTCCATTTTATTCTAATATTATTCTGTTATGCACTAAGCCTGAATTCCATTATTCAGTCCTTTATTCATGACATTTTTAATATTCAGGATAAAAGAATTATAAAAATCTAAAATTGCGAACATGTTCAGTTCATACACTCAGATAAAAATGGACACTCTCAGAGTCTTCTGAATAGTTAAGTGCTCACAGCTCACAGGAATACTGTTTGGAGCACCCTAGTGAGTATCTTTCATGGGTCAAACTCCATAGAGTTGTGGATTTGACCTGTTAATTCACCTAAGAATGTAATTTTAATTGGCCTTTTAGATCTTTCTATATTCCCCTTTTTCTGATTTTACCACTGTTCATGTAGAGCCCCATCCAGTGGTCAGTTAGACCCAGTAATATATTCCTTTCTTTTGACAAAATGAAAAGCATTTTAGGGGGAAATGTGGGACAGAAGCCCCACCTCAAATATATTTGATATTTTATATATTAGAAACCATTCACCTCTTATGTGGTGATCTGTCCTTTATATGCACTTCATAACACTGGTGTCAAGAGGCTGTTTTTTTGTACATCCCTTTGTCAGCATATTGCAGTACATCTTTTACCTCCACAGCATTTTGAGAGTTTTTTGTAGTAGCTGGTAGTTTCGAGTTAGTAGGACTCATGTACCACACAGTATAGGCAATTCCTCAAATCTATTGATCCACAAAGCTTTTCTGATGAGTACAAGATTTGGGGAAAAGAAAGTAAAACAACATTATGAAATTGAAATTGAGGACACAACACAGAAAAATGATAAAGATTATGTGGTAATTCTGCTCTGTCCAAACTACTACTACTAGTACTACTATTACTACTACATATAATAATCATCATCATCATCATCTATTTTCTCTAATGCTTATCTTACACAGGGTTGAGGGGAACCTGGAGCTTGTTCCACAAGACGGTGGACATCCTCACACACCCATTTACACACTACAGCTAATTTAGAGATGTCGATTAGTGGAGCACACATGACTTGTGGACTGTGGGAGGAAACTAGAGTACAGAGAGGAAACCCCCAAAACATGGGGAGAACATGCAAGCTCTGTGCACTTTGAGTGCAGGCGGTAAACGAACCCTCAACCTAAATAATAATAATAATAATAATAATAATAATAATAATGGCATTAAACTGCCCTTAAAATCAACCTTAACTATCATGTGTCATGACAAGTCCATAAATCTAATAATGCAGCATAATATCCCATACCTTCAGAGAAGCAAAGTTCAATTTAGTCATCTTTGCCCACAGCCTCCAGTTTTGCATCATTAAAATGAATCCTCTCCCATGAAATATTGCAATATTGCACAGCTTAAGGTTAGAAACATTATGTGCTTTGATGTCTAATGATCCATGAAGTGCCCGTAATATCACCCTGCCCAGGAAAATGCATTAACATTTGTGAGCCTACAAAGCCTTAAAGAAAAAAAAAAAAAACTTTTATTAATATCCACTGTCACACTGTTGATTATGTGATACCTTTGTTAATAGCCCGCTCATTTGAAGGGAGAATTAAATCATTATTTTATTCCTTTTTTTCATCCTTTCTGAAGCTGTGAGAGACCGTCCCTTGCCATAATATGATTATATTTCGCTCTTTTTAAAAAAAAATATGATCCAAAAATGAGCGTCTAATCACTATACTGAGAAAGAACAAACAGCTTGTGCTGACAGATGTGGGTATGTTTAATCATTGCCATGGAAGGATGTTAAGAGGGAGAGGGAAAACCAGAGAAATGAAGGATTAGAGCTAAATCGGTCACAGCTCAAGCCCACTGCCACTCCCACCTAGAAGAATTTCTCTCTGTCAGATGCAAAGACAAGAGAGATATTTATTGGACTTTAGTAAACACTTATGCATGAATGATGGCGATGTCACACACGTTTAGAAAACAGAATATATTTTTAGCTTGTGGCTGTGTAACAGTGTATAAGTTTTGCAGCATGGGAGAGTCTTCAGAACAGAGGACTCTGCAATTTCTTTGTCTTACTAACGTCAGAATAAAGTACAAAAAAGAGACAGGTGAAGAAATGATTGTTTATTGCTGCTATAACATAAGGGATCACAGAAACCAAGTAGTTTTGCTGATGGTCTACAACATTTATAGTTATAGAATGGATAAAAACTTGATGTGTGCGTTAATAAATAAAAAATTCTGGGTGGTAACAGTAACACTTTGTTGTATTTTCCTATAACAGGAAAAGTTTTATTCCTTACATAAAAAATGAGACTTCTAAAATCCTAAAATATTAATAATGTTCTAATTAAGCAATATTGCACAAGCTAGAGAGACCTTTACTAAATATGTGCCAATATTCAGTATAGCCAGACAATTGTGGGTTCAATATTGCTTTTATATGTGTAATATAATAATAATATGGTCAAATGTTTTAAGTTTGCAGCGAGTTTGCTGCTTGTTGCACCTATACTGATTTGTAAATTCCTGTTAAAGTTGTATCCAGTGAAACCAGCTTCGTTTCTTACTTTTCGTCTTCATCTGATGAGATTTCAGAAGATTTATTCATGAAAAATGTATCGTTTGCCATGTCTGCTGATGATGTTACTAACTCTATGGTAGTAATGGTTTTTCAGTGGTTATATTAAATATAAACCTACTTGAAATGGCACTCCAGTCAGATTAGTGAACCAGAACTAAAAAAGTATTAGCATCTTTAGTATGAACTGGAAATATGAGGCTAATATATGGATGTTTCAATTATAGTTATTAAGTCATACTGTGTGTACTTAAACCACATCATAGTTTATTTCCATATATATTTTCTTAGCCTCACAAGCTCCAGAGCAAAATTAAAGCAATAACAGGGACTCAACATGTCACAGCTAATTAAAACATCTGGTGTAGTTTGGAAATTGTGCATATTTTTAATTTTCAGCAATTCCTTTAAAGCTGAGAAAGGTTATAAGCACTGCTTTGTGTGTAGCATCATATAAACTATTTTGAGAAAGTGTTTTGAATCAAGCCGTTTTAATCCTATTTCAAGTGATAGACCCACAGACCTTTTTTTCTCATCAATCAAATTCCCTCAGTAGTTCTCTCCAGCTGTCAACTCAAAGATTGATACCTAGATTTCCATCTCTCTGTGTTCGCCAATAAAATCCGACCTCCCAGCAAACTCCCAGGTCAGGTGGTCCTGGGGAAAGAGCCACAGCGCCTCTGCTACTGCAAACAGGTGTGGATTTCACACACTATTTCATCTCCATGTTTTCAAGCATGGTGCGTGGTCGTCATTAATAATAACTGTCTCCATGGATGCTTGGCAACCCTCAGTTGGGGTGGCCCCTGGTGAGGGGATGTACAGATGGCAGCAGGTGAAGAAGCCATGGATCATGAGGGATTCATGGCACAGAGCTGACATCTACATCAGTCACATCCTGAGCCCACTACCCACTGTGGCTCATGCTGAGGACGTTTTCTCTCTGTCAGATGCAAAGGGAAGCGCAATGTATCAATCTTTTATATTAAGTGCCCTATTGTTATGACTACAACATCCATGCTGGGGAGAACACACATTTATAAAACTTAACTTTATGTCCTAATTGACTTTTTACACACATACAAAAAAAAACATAAAGGATTGGAACATGACCTTGTCTGTGAGTCATGCTGTAGTTCGTAAATCCAAAACAAATGCATAAAGCTCCAGTTACATAAAATTCCTTGCTTGACTTGCTTAAAATGACTGAATGTTGACAACAGTTACCTTTTATGCTTAGCCATTACATACCATATACTATACTGCTATTCCACTTTTGAATAGCATCCTAGAATATGACACTGGGCGAATAAATTCATACTTTGTCCAGTCCTCTTTTCTGTAAACAAGCCATGTTTTCAGCTTGTCATTCAAACCACAGGGTAAATAAAAATGGAGTCTTTAAAATCTCTACCTCTACTTTACTCTGACCAAATGTATCTACTCCTAAACATTTCCACTCTGATGAGCTGCCTTCAGCAAAGAAAAAAAAATTGCATAAACATTGTTTTTTTTTTTCATACATTCATCAGATCTGCTGCAGGATTTTCCACGCACTCCTTTCCATCTACTGAAATACTTTGCCGTTTCTGTATCCAGACTATAGTCCACCAGTTGATGACCTCTGCTCCAATAGCTGTGAAGGGATCAATGTAGGAGCGAGTGCTGTTGGGAACAAACAGTTCATTCTCACAAACAAAATGAAGCATCCCCAAGGCCATTATAACTCATTTAATACAACTTTCCTAACACACATACTCTAAAACATGTCGAACTTCTCTTAGTTTCTACACCTCCCAGAGATTTCAGCTTCCATGTAACCTGCTTCAGGTCAGCCAAGGGGCTCAGTCCCCTGGCCCCTCACAGTGGCACGCAATAAGTGTAATTATGATAGATGGGACAATTTCTACTGGCCCTTTTTTTGCCAAGAGCGTCATACTCATCTTGCTTCCCTGCAGCTGTAATGGCTTTCTGATGGACTTTTTAACTCACAAAAGCATGGCAAGAGCAGAGCAGACCTGTGGGGCTTCTAATATAAGAGGTAATAGCACCCAGTGACACTTCCAGCTTTGTCCTCAAGTAGTCAACCCTGCTTCTGTTTGGATTTATTTATTTATTTGCTAAGAATGGTGCAACATGTTGGCTTAATGGCTCTCTTTATAGCACTGACACTTTTGTGTGAGACAATAATATCTCTTCTGACATCAGTATATGAGCAGCACTGTCCTAAATATAACAGTGCAGGAAGCAATAAAAGTGCATGCTCACGTCTAAAAATAGAAATATGCAAAGTTCAGACGCCAAACTAAGGTTTGTGATCTTCATCTTCAATGCTAACACAGTCAGATGTTTGAGATATGTAAAATATCCAACATTTTAAATGTTTTAGGTTGAAGTCATAGATTCATTTGAACTGATTCTATAAATAATAAAGTCATGAAGGACAAAAAAATAATAATAGGGGTCTAATGAAATGCCACAATGATTTACAATTATGCTGATCACATTCAGAAATACTGCTGTGTACCTACAAAATAAGAAAATATGAAAATGTATACCTTGACTACTAAAAGTTTGAGTTTGCAAAGTTGTCATCTGTCTTCAATCCCCTCATGGCGTGCCCGAATCCTGCACCATTTGTAACCATAAAGCCACGACGGAGACCAAAAAAGTATTTCCACAAAACCTTTGCTGAACGACCAGAAAAACCTCATTGGGATAAAAGGGCATTGCTTCTAGATGGAGTCAATATTTTTTTAAAAAATATACAGCTCATTTGTCATATGGAAGAATTTCTAACCTTTAACAAAGGTTAACAATCTAAAACTAGCACTTCATTGCTAGCTTTCCTTTCATATTTGCAGAGTTTTAATAGAATGCTTCTTTAAGAGGCAGGTTGTCACTTTTAAAACTATTTGGTGCCATGGTTTAAAAAGTTCTAATGTCTAAAATAGTTTGTTTCCAACCATGTGTGTCCAACCATGTTAAACATAAAAGGGCAAGGCTGAACCATGATTGTGTTAGACCTGCACAGTCTGTTTCACCAATTGCAAGTGTTGCATTTTCATTTTCACCAAGGGTGCAGATCATGCTTAAGCCATCGTGATTGATGGATGCTTGGCAACCCTCAATCAATTTCACTGATTTTCCATTATGTGATACTGAGTAAAATGGGGATAATATAAAAGTTGTAGTAGTTGTTGTTGTTATTATTGTAGTCCTTCAGCTGCTTGCTTTTCAGGGTGGCTGCAATGATCATCTGATCCCCATATATGATTTTGGCATAGGTTTCATGCTAGATGCCCTTCAGGGATAACAGAAAAGTATTCAGTTCAATTCATTTTTTATAAAGCTACTCTATCACCCAGTTGAGGATGTGTTCCCTTTTGAGTCTGGTTTCTCTCAAGGTTTTGTCCTAGATTTCCTTGCCACTGTTGCCTCTGGCTTGCTCATTAGGAATAAATTTGAAAAGGATAAATTCTAATATATTTCTATAAAGCTGCTTTGTGACAATGTCTATTGTTTAAAGTGCTATGCAAATAAAATTGAATAGTATGTAATGTTGTGGTACTAGAGACTGGTGTTTATTTCGTGTCAAAAACTCAATCTCAACCTATAAAGACCATAACATCATTTCCATGAACAAGTGTTTTGTAATATCCCTTTTACAGTACAAAATGTAAATGTGTATCTCTGAGCGTAGAGTTGTGTAGCGCATTTCAAGTGTTCAAAATAATATAGCACAAGAACTTGTAATGCACAGCTTTATTTGATCTCAGGACTGTGTACGAGCTAGTGACGAGCAAGTTTTGATGCATTTTATTTGCCTGCTAAGACTTGAATCAAAGGAAAGATGCTTTCTTTACATATGCTGATGCAGTTCTTTCGAAGAAAAATATATCTTTTGTTTATTTAGCAAACTTGTATATTTCATTTAACTAACATATGCTTCCTAAATCCCCCAAAGCAATGATATAAAAGAGGATTACCCTGCAGCACCTGCTAGAAGAATGACCTATGCTTAACATCCTATATATGTCCTGTGTACTATTTGTACAAAATCATAATACCTATTTTAAAGAGAAATTTCATGTCAGGTTAAGAAGATACTACAACCAGAATACTACAACAAACATACTACAACTCATTTAACTATGATCTTGTTCTTGTTGACTCGGTCTCAGCTAAGGTGGTCTTGAACCCAAAACTACTACTACACTTTCAAGAATACACAGAAGGTCGACAAATTAGAAAACCCAGTGGTTCTGTTAAGTTGTGGAAGCATTTTCTTGGATTCATTTATCTCCATTTCCAAAGTGAAATGGGTCCAGAAGGTTGTATCATTCAATTCAACACAAAGTTATTTTGAACGATGACTTTATCTTATGATGAAACAGTTATATCTTGATGGGAGTGGTCTCTTTTCAGGATGACTCATATTCCGGGCAAAAGACATCACTTAAGGCAAAAATTATGTCAGTTATATGCTATACCTTCATCTCATATCGTTATCAGATCTCAACCCATCTGAACTACAGTATAAGCTATTTTAAAGACAACACCATCTCCAAAACACCAATTCTGATCATTACAATACAACATGGAGAAAAGTATACTACATACCTGTATACATATGATATATAGAACATGTTTGAGAGTGATGATGTTGGCATTGCAAGTAGCATTTGCTTGACTGACTCTAAATTGCCCTTAGGTGTAAATGAGTGTATGATTGTGTCTGTGCATGATGCCCTGTGCTGAGTTGGAGGAATACAGCATGTATTCCTGCTTTACACCCCAGTGTTCCACTGAGCTAAGCTCCGGATCTACACCAACCCTGCCTAGGATAAATCAGTTACTGAAAATGATGAATGAATAAATATTGTAAATATGAGTCTTGAATTGGACATGACATGAAATGGACAAAAGGTTCATTCACTTTTTTAATCATAGCAGTGGAAATCTTACTTCTAAAACAACAGCAGGTATTTCTCTTTAAAATGAATCAAGGCTCTGATCTGAACTGAGAATCCGATTATGTTCCTACTGTGTTTCTAATATATGGAATAGATAATGATGTTAAAAAAACACATTGCTCTCAGACACCATAGCAAGGAACATAAGGATGAGAGTGGATTGGTTTACCGGTCAGCTAATTGCTGTAGTCTCTCAGTAGCCCCACTTGATCTCATCCTGCTGATTTCAGCACCTGTGGTTTTTAAAGTGCAGAATAGTGCAACCTCATAGCCCATTTATTACATTCCGGGACCATTTACTTGCCTCTTAAGACCTATAATGCTTTGGTTTACCTCTCAATTAGAAAGTAAGCTTTCAGGCTTTACGGTGTTTATGAGCCGAGGCCATCATTGAATTTAATTTGAAAGGGGATTCTGGTCAAAGTACATAGTGCTTACATCTCTAACAAGTGATGTACAGTATTTCTCTACATAAACACCAACTTGACTGATTTCATAGATACTGGAAAGGGTGACACCAAGCTGTCTCTAAATTAGTGTGAATGTGTGCAAGGTGACTTGCAATTGACTCGTGTCCTATCCAAGGTATATTCCCTCACACCTTACACCCAGGATTCCCAGGATACCTCCAGATAGCATGTGACCCTGAGAAGATGGATGAATGAAGGATGTGGTCTTGGTATCTCAAGGACATCACTGGTCTAAAAGTGATTTATTTTACACCTTATAAATGAATCTTGGCCAGGTCACACGAAAGATACATATATGTCAACTATATGGTGCTCACTTTAAAACTGTGTATAGGAACTGTAGACAACTGTATACAGACAAAGGGAACCATTTGGTAGCTGTATCTTATAAGCTGGCAATTGAGATTACTGCAGATATAATAAAGAAATTTCATACACTGGATAATATTAAATTTCAGAATTCTATTAGGCTAATGTCAAAAATCCTTACAAAGCTCATAAGCACCACTGATAGCTTATACCTGCCTTGTACAGCAGATTGTAGAGACGGAAATCAATGAAGAATTTATCATAGTTGCATGCAAACCACAACAGAGCTGCTTTGTCTCTACAAACCAAGAGGGGCCAGTCATAAACCTGCTGTGTGTAATGCTACAGCCATCTGTGACCAGGAAACCATGAGGGTACAGTTGGCTGTGGTCTTATTAGATGGAAAGGATGGCTTCCTGTTGAGCACAGACTGGCCTAAGACATCCATTAGTGGACCAGTCTGGCCTATAAAAGATACTGTTACCACTGTTTTGGTCAAGAAGCAAATGCATATAATTTTTCCAAAATAAATTGCCAGTTGATTGTCTTGGACATGTTTGGTGTCTGAAATTTGATTTGTGCTAGAATTGCCAGAAATTTTAAGGGAATCTTACGTAAGCTATGAAAATAATTGAATAAAATAGCAGAATAGGTTCATATTCAAAATATTCAAATCAAATTTTGAATCCACGTTCATGTATTTTTATCCTATTTTGTTCCAATTTTCCAGTTCCTAACCAGCTCTCAGCTTTCACACTACAGCTCGCAACTGGGGAGGCATGCTACAAACTGCTGGTCATGCTATGTTACAGCACAGATAAACACACTTAGAGGAAATTGCACTCATCTGCATACATAAGCTTACAGACATCCACATTTGGATAGTGCTGCTATAACTGACAGAGTGTGGAACATACATTATACGGCCAAATATAGTTTGTGGATGCCTGACCATCACAGTTGTGTTGTGTTTCTTCTCGAAAACCGTTGCCAAAAAAGTCAGAAGCAAACTACTGTATAGGAAATCTTTTTTGTTTGCTGTAACATTACAATTTTCTACAGTTATCTTCACTGGAACATAGGGGTCTAGTCCAAGCATGTTCCAGCATGACATTGCCCCTGTGCACAAAGCGAGGTCCATGAAGACATTTACATTTATATTTGGCAGACGCCCTGATCCAAAGGAGACTTATGGAAGTGCCTTGAAGTCTCTATCAATGAATACTTTGATGCTGGTTCACTGGGTCAGGGACTAAGACATGGTTTGCCGAGGCTGTCATGGAAGAACATGAGCTTGAACAGGGCCCTGACCTCAAGGCAACTGAAAATATTTGGGATCAGCTGGAATGCTGATGGCCCTAGTCCTCTGTGTCCAACATCAGTGCCTGAACTCACTAGCGCTCTTCTGTTTAAATAAACAAGCTGCAAAATCTACTGGAAAGCCTTGCAAGAAGAGTGGAGGGACTAAGTCTGGTATGGGATGCTCAAAAAACACATGCGGGTGTGATGGGCAGCTGTCCACAGACTTTTGGCCATAGAGTAGCTATTACTACCACATCAAAGAAATCTTCTTATATCTAAGACTTTATGTTCACCAGATACATCACTCTGGTGATCCCATTTTGTAGCAGATTGTCAAGATTTTCATTAACAATATGCCCTAGATAGAAATTCATGTCAGAAGGAAAACTGCATTTACTTTAAACATGGTGAATGCTAAGCTCCTTCACAGTTGGGTCAGGAACTGATTAAAAACATCAAAGATGGTGGACAGCGCAAAGACTGCAGTAGCTGTGTGTACAGAACCAGGGACATGTTTTATATATAAGAGATCTTATAACTGGATTTTCAGCATTTTTTGCGTCCGGCCTAATGGGAAATTAAAGCCAAGTGTTTTCATTCACCAATTCTCTTTAACCACATACATCATATGAGCAGTGTATAAGAATAGAAAGAAATCCAGCTAGCGAACAAACAAGCAAGCAAACAAGCCAGTGCTTGGACCCTCAATCAAACCGGGGTCCAGGCAATGGAACAACTTTGTTCACTTAAGACTTGTTAATGGAAGCTTTACTGACTCTGATGTTCTGATTTTTTCCAATATAGCCACAATAATGTCACAATGAAATACACTTAGCATTTCTGTCTAAAGAAACATTTTCTAAACTTTTTGTTGAATGGCCTTAATGTAGATAAATGGCTGACAAATATACATTTTATGTCATATATTATTATTTTTTATTGTTTTACTTTTTAATTAAATTTGCATTCCAGCAAAGTTTTCTGTATGCCTCCAGAAACTGGCTTTAAACTACACTACACTGAATTTTTACTCTGTATTTAAAATTACAAAAGTGATGAGTCCTTGACAAAATTTATGAATCTGTGGCAGAAGTTATGAGCTCTTATGGCTTATTTAATGCAGATCTTACCTTAAAATGTTTGATTAAATTTAAAATGCTACCCATTTTGGCAAATACCCAAGAAGAGAACTAAGCACCGGCTTGCTTGTTTCCTTGTTTAAGAGTCCAACAATGGCTCTCTGGTAGTTCTGAAAGTCGAACTTAAAACCTTCCAGATGCTAGCACAGAACCATAATGAACTAGCTCTATACATGGCTGACAGATGAGTTCCTGTTGCCTCGCCACAGAAGACAACAGTGGGTCATCAGTTACACAACAGGAGCTTCCCAAAGACTGATGATGAACGATCTGTACTAGTCAGGGAAAAAAAATAATTACTCCATACCAGGAGGTGGCATTAGTCTGTATTCATAAGGCAGAAAAGACACTTGGAAGACCTCAGTTTCCCTAAAGGACAAAGTCTACTTCCTGAGTCACATACTATAGCATTAAACCTATAGTGACCATAGATACTGTATGTTTATTTAGTGACGTTGTATGCAGTTTTGGAAGGGTAAGTCAACCAATCTAGCCAACGTACCCCTCATTCACCTGACATGAATGACCTGACTTAACATGGACAGAAACTTTCTTATCACTTGCCTCTGATGCTGATTCAGCTGATGCTGAAGTGCACTGACACGGACTATAGTGTTATTGCCAGTGGTGTGGGACTCAATATCGCAAAAACTGAAGGTGACAGTCAGCTGGGTGTTTAAGGGCCAGAAGTGAAATCAAGTACAAGGTGGAAGTAATACAAATCATTTAAACTTTTGCCAATTCATAAAGAAAACCTTCTGGGATTCAAAGTACCTTCAGTCTAACCTCTACCTGGCACTAGAAATAAAAATGATATTCAAATCATAATCTTTTTATGATAATTCAATTCTCAGTGCAATTTAATTCATGAAAAGCATCCATCTATTTCTTCTTATTTGCTGTGATAACCAACACCCATAGCCGTTGTACCATGAACGCACACATGCACCTGGAGGTTGGTGTGTCTACAAAAAAAAAAAAAAGAGAGAGAGATACAAAAGCAGATTTTTGGGCACGAGTAACAAAAAATGCTTCCTTGTTGTAGGAAGGAACAGATTTGTCCCAAGCAAATGTTTAATATTGTGTACTGAAAATGAAATTCCCACAGACAAATGATGACTAAAAGTATGAAATGAACGAATGTAGTGAGTCATGGCTGCACATGGTGCTTATTTTTGTGCTCTGGATTTAGGCTCTTGCAGTACAAACGTGCCAATAAATCAGTAATTCATGCAAAATGCAGATGAGCCGTCATTCATAAACATCTGCTAGGAAGATTTAGCTACCACAGTCTGTTAATTTCGGAATGCAATAAATATAATATTGGTCAGAAATTCAAGATCACTCCAAAGCCTAAAATTCACTATTCCTATTTTCATCAAGAATTGTTTAGCCCTGCCTCCTCCTCCTGAATTCTTACATCAGACTGCAGTTGATTTTATTGACTAAGTCTTTGACCTTGGACTTGTTTATTTAATTCCTGAATATGGCTGCATTAAAACCAGAGGGCACTCGGGTGTGTTTTTCTGTTGTCGACTGCCTGCTCCATTGTGGTTTTGGCAATTTATGAGTGAAAAACCTCAGTGGAAAATGGAGATATTGGAGTTCGGAATGATGTTCCTACACACAGGTGCTATATCAAACTTATCTGTCACACGCACACACTCGCATGCACACACACAAAGACTGTCACAAATCATAACATACTGTTTTATTGTTTGTGTGTGGTTGTGAAAACGTATATTTAATATATACTAGAACAGCCTGTCCCGGAACACTGTGTAAAATATGTCAAGCTCCAGTTTCTGACACCTACACAATCCAATTGTCCAATAAGTCATAGCTTGACTAATCCCTGTTTGTGCACACTCAGCGTAAAAGCCATTGAGTGTTTGATGCTTTGGAGTGAGCTATATTAAAAGCATGTTCTCTAGTTGTTTGATGAGGGAGGAATTTACTGTCTGGGTGGTAAGGCATAATAGAATATCACTCTTATGTCCTCAAAATGCTTTTCCTTAATTCTGCAACTCACTACTGCCTCCCAGTGGGGTTTTCTAGAGGAAGCAGATTATATCAATCACATGTTCAAGAACATCTGACTCTTCCCTTGAGGGAGAGCATAAACATTTGGGAGAAAAACTTGAACCCCTTTATATGGTGAAAATTTGACAACTTTGACATTTATATGTTCCGTCTGTATTGTTTAGATTCTGGTAAGCCCCAAATGGGAAAGAAAGAAAATAAATGCATTTAAGATTCCATACTCTTGGTAGGTGGAAGCCAATTTTGCTTTGCAACTTCGAGGTTAGGGTTTCGTCTCCCTCCCTGCCCTGTGTGTGCGCCTTTTGTATGCTCTCCCCATGCTTCAGGGGTTTCTTCTGGGTACTCCACTCCATTGTTGGCTGATTGGCATCTCTAAATTGTTCGTGGTGTATGAGTGTGTGCTCTGGGATGGTTTGGCATCCTGTGTAAGAATAGGCAGCACAAAAAAAATGGATGGATTCTGACTGTGGTGCAGGAGCATGACTGACATTTTGACAGCCAGTATCTGATTTCAAACCAAACAGATTAGGCTTATGTCTGCTTCTGTTATATTCACGGTGTGAGCAAATCACAAGGTTTTATTCTACATATACATTCAGGCCTATAAATATTTAGATTGTTATTTTAGTTGTTGGTGTGAGACAGGCTGGTCTGAGTATTTTCTGAAAGATTGATCTCTCGGGGATTTTCACTCACTAGTGTCTCTAGAGTTTACATAGAATGGAAAAAAAAAACATCTAGTGAGCGACATGGAAATACCTAAGAGATGCAAAAGGAGAATGGCCAGACTGAGCTGACAGGAAGGCTACAGGAAGCCATGCTGAGCAGAAAAGCATCTGTTCAGGCCACTTGAGTTCTTCCACACCAACCTTGGCAATCCACATGGACCTCACTTTGTGCACAGTGGCACTGTCATGCTGGAACACGGACAGTAAGCAAGGCTCATTAGCTCCAGTGGAGAGAACACCAACTGAATAGCAACTGTTAGGTTACTGTATGGGTATGATGGTAAAGTGTCCACAAAATTTTGTCCATATTGTGCATGTGTTTATATCAAGTATCAATGAATGTTATAGGCACAAAAACATTTTTTTCATTGTCAACTTGCGTTTTCCTTTTACTTTTTTCAAGAATTCAAAAACAGCGACATTCAGCATGACACACTTTTTAAGAATTCATATATTCGTTACAGAGATGTTGTTTATGGTCTGAGCTGTGGGAAACAAGGTGAAAAGAAATCGTGATTGAATTTAATCAAAATTACATCTCCTGTTTACGTCTCCATTACCTGACCTTAAGAGAAGCATGGGAGAAAGGTTATAGGTGCTCCATTTCCATCAGTATTATTAATATTGATAAGCAGTGACACAAAAATAACAATAAAACATTATAAAATCTAAAAAGGTGGACTGAGTCAATGGGACAGGCTGAGGGTCATATTCATGAGGGCTGGGTTATTTAAAAAAAAAACAAAAAAAACAACAACAATAAAATAAACAACAAATTTATTTTTCAAGACATGACAAAGAAATACAAGTGAACAAATTTCAAACATTAGAAAATATGGGATTATTATGTTTAAATGCACATGAAAGTTTGGACTTATGTCTCATCTGTGGTTGTGGAACTGGAACAGAATTCAATCAAGCTCAAGACCTTCGCCACACTCCAACACACACAGTGTCCATCACACCTGATTCATTTAATCAACTCATCTGGAAATCTAGATTTATTTAGTCAGCTATGTCACGCTTGGTCACAGAGCCCTAACTGATTATGGCATGGAAATGGAGCTCCAAAAAAAAAAAAAAATGAACATTTTTTTTCTGATCAGCAGAGACGAGGCATCTGATCTGACACAATCCCACTACACCGAGTCAGAGCAAGTGTCTTACATAAATGTGTATGACATTTCTACGTGAGGTCCAGTGTCTCAGCATGTCACAGATTCAAAATAAATCGCTTGACCTGTTTCAGGTATTCTGGCACGAGATAATCCTGGAGCTCATCCTTTCTCACCCACACGCAGGAGTCTTTCTTCTGTGGCAGATTGTCGCTACCAGAGAGCATGGCTTTGAAGAAAAACACCTTGGCTCCTATTCTGTTCTCGGTCCGGATGCTTTTGGGGAATTTGTATTTGTAAAATCCACAAGGGGTGTTGCCGAGGAAGGTTGCGTTCAATTTTGTGCCTGAGTGCAGAAACAAACAAACCAAAGCAATAAATATTGTATTTATATATACACACATACATACAAATTTTACATTATTATTATTATTATTATTATTATTATTATTATTATTATTATTATTATTATTATTATTCAGTCACTCCAGGGTTTTTTTTGGGTTTTTTTGGGTGATTGTTGGCCAAAATGCTGGATTTTGCTGCAGCTTTTTTTTTTTTAAAAACCTATGATGCATCTTGTAGAGATTTTTGTGGAAAATTACTTCAACTGGAGAAACTGCAAGCACCGAATTCCCAGTTAAACCTCATACCAGTGAAAACATATGTAATTACTTTCCATGAGAGGTGTATTCATGTTTGACGCACAGAAATCTATACAGGCTTCAGCTGAATGCACATCGTGATATTTACACTGTGGCCTGAACCAAATTTGCAAAAAAAAAATCAGCAGTAATTTTTAATCATTTCAAGCTTCTCTGAGTATTTCACACGGCTGTGTTAGTGAGCATGATCTTCCTTCAATTCTTCTTCTTCAATTCAGTCTCTTTCTTTCTTTCTTTCAATTCTTTCTTTCTTTCTTTCTTTCTTTCTTTCTTTCTTTCTTCAATTCATTCATTCATTCTTTCTTCAATTCATTCATTCATTCATTCTTTCTTCAATTCATTCATTCTTTCTTCAATTCATTCATTCATTCTTTCTCCAATTCATTCATTCATTCTTTCTTCAATTCATTCATTCATTCATTCTTTCTTCAATTCATTCATTCTTTCTCCAATTCATTCATTCATTCTTTCTTCAATTCATTCATTCATTCATTCTTTCTTCAATTCATTCATTCTTTCTTCAATTCATTCATTCATTCTTTCTTCAATTCATTCATTCATTCTTTCTTCAATTCCTTCCTTCCTTCCTTCCTTCCTTCCAATTCATTCTCTCTTTTTCTTCCTTTCTTTCTTCCTTCAATTCATTCTTTCTTTCTTTCTTCAATTCATACTCTCTTTCTTTAATTCATTCATTCTTTCTTTCTTCAATTCATTCATTCATTCATTCATTCATTCATTCATTCATTCATTCATTCTTTCTTTCTTTCTTCAATTCATTCTTTCTTTCTTTCCTATTTGCTTTCTTCAATTCATTCTCTCTTTCTTCAATTCATTCATTCATTCTTTCTTTCCTACTTTCTTTCTTTCATTCATTCATTCATTCTTTCTTTCTTTCTTTCTTTCTTTCTTTCTTTCTTTCTTTCTTCAATTCATTCATTCATTATTTCTTTCTTTCCTACTTTCTTTCTTTCATTCATTCATTCATTCATTCTTTCTTTCTTTCTTTCTTTCTTTCTTTCTTTCTTTCTTTCTTTCTTTCTTTCTTTCTTTCTTCAATTCATTCATTCATTCATTATTTCTTTCTTTCCTACTTTCTTTCTTTAATTCATTCTTTCTTTCTTTCTTTCTTTCTTTCTCTTTCTTTCTTTCTTTCTTTCTTTCTTTCTTTCTTCAATTCATTCTTTCTTTCTTTCCTACTTTTTCTTCAATTCATTCTCTTTCTTTCTTCAATTCATTCATTCATTATTTCTTTCCTACTTTTTCATTCATTCATTCATTCTTTCTTTCTTTCTCCAATTCATTCATTCATTCATTATTTCTTTCTTTCCTACTTTCTTTCTTTAATTCATTCTTTCTTTCTTTCTTTCTTCAATTCATTCATTCATTCTTTCTTTCTTTCTTCAATTCATTCTTTCCTGTTTTCTTTCTTCAATTCATTCTCTTTCTTTCTTCAATTCATTCATTCATTCTTTCTTTCCTACTTTCTTTCATTCATTCATTCATTCATTCATTATTTCTTTCTTTCCTACTTTCTTTCTTTAATTCATTCATTTTTTCTTTCTTTCTTTCTTCAATTCATACTCTCTTTCTTTAATTCATTCTTTCTTTCTTTCTTCAATTCATTCATTCATTCATTCATTATTTCTTTCTTTCCTACTTTCTTTAATTCATTCTTTCTTTCTTTCTTTCTCTTTCTTTCTTTCTTTCTTTCTTTAATTCATTCTTTCTTTCTTTCCTACTTTTTCTTCAATTCATTCTCTTTCTTTCTTCAATTCATTCATTCATTATTTCTTTCCTACTTTCTTTCATTCATTCATTCATTCATTCATTCTTTCTTTCTCTTTCTTTCTTCAATTCATTCATTCATTATTTCTTTCTTTCCTACTTTCTTTCTTTAATTCATTCTTTCTTTCTTCCTTCAATTCATTCTTTCTTTCTTTCTTTCTTTCTTTCTTTCTCTTTCTTTCTTCAATTCATTCATTCATTCATTCTTTCTTTCTTTCTTTCTTTCCTACCTTCTTTCTTCAATTCATTCTCTTTCTTTCTTCAATTCATTCATTCTTTCTTTCTTCAATTCATTCATTCATTCATTCATTCATTCATTCATTCATTCTTTCTTTCTTTCTTTCCTACTTTATTCCTTCAATTCATTCTTTCTTTTTCTTTAATTCATTCTTTTTCTTTCTTTCTTTCTTTCTTTCTTTCTTTCTTTCTCTTTCTTTCTTTCTTTCTTTCTTCAATTCATACTCTCTTTAATTCATTCATTCTTTCTTTCTT